>NC_082716.1:111977542-112007542 GCF_030144855.1 Hypanus sabinus
CTGTTTCGGTCCTGTACTTTTCTATGACAGTATATACAATTTTTTACAGGAAAACACCATTAGAACGAAAAATAGGGCACGTTTTAGTGCAAAATGGACACAGTATTGCTAAACACTATTGATTAAGGTTTTGTTGGTTAGTTGAAGAAACAAATGGTTTCAGGGAAGTAGCTGGTCTTGAACCTGCCTTGAGTCCTGAGCACAAAGTTGAGGACGGACTGGGGCCAACCTGGGGTCCACAGACCACCTTGGTCAACGATAAGGGTCTATGGCATAAAAAAAAGTTTGGGAACCCTGGCTTAGGCTGATTCTGCAGTGTAATGTAGTGATCTGCACTGTTTGGAGAATCGGTCTATGGGATATCAAACCCAGCCCCTGTTCGAACGTGGTGTTATTTGGAAGAAGAGTGCTGTCCTTGTTGTTCTCGCTCAGTCGACCCGAGAGAGGGCTTGCTGCATGGGAATTGCCTGCTATGTTCCTTTCATTGCAATGGCCTGGCTTCGCGTCCGTGGTCTGGCGGTGTTGTCTTGGCTTTGCAATGAACTATGGCTGTGGCCTGCAGTAGTGATGCTTGGCCTTTGTGTCTTCCACAGAACTCCAGATCTGAAGCTGTGTGCTTGCTTCTGTTGCTTGTGCGATTTGTTCTCTCCCCCTCCCACTGCTCATTGGGTGTTTGACTCTTTTTTTTCTTTTCTTTTTGCAGTTTCTTTGTTTTGTGGCTGCCTGTAAGGAGACAACTTTCAAAGTTGCATGATGTATATATACTTTGAACTACAAAAGAACTTCATTATCTTCTTTGGAATGGCTTTTAAAACCTCTGTGGAAATGTTACTCTTTTCTTTCAGAATGTTGTCCTGGTCCTTTGAATGCATAAGGGGGAGGAGGACAGTGATCAGAAGGAAGATTTGTTTTATTACGATAATGAAAGACAGGGAAAAGTGAGACTTCATGGTGCCAGCTGTCACTGATTGGTGTTGAATTCCCACCACTGTCTATGTAGAGCTTGTACATTCTCCCCGCCACTGCATTGGTTTGATCTGGGTGATTCAGTTTCCTCCCACGTTACAAAGGCATACCCATTACTCCACTGGTGTTTCGGGCAGCAATGAAGATCCTCCATCTCTGGTTTCATTCATCGTGTCAGTAGCTTCCTCTCGGTTTCACCACTGTCAGTCACCCGTCCCGGGTGGAGACTCAGGAATACCGTCACACTCAGGTGTAGAAGGATTCTTCATTGCTGTTTCCGTAACGGTTTTGTTTTACCATTCGGGGTTGTTGGCCCTGAGCTGAACTCCTGAACCTGGAGGATTGGAGGACCACTCTTAGTCTGGCCTCTGCCCTTTGACCTGTTTGGCATGGATGACCCTACCAAGAGCCAAAGTGTAAAGCCCTGACTCCAGACAACACAGCTGTCTGGTCATTGAGGCACGCAGCCCTCCAAACCCGGCAACGAGGTTGTGATCCTCCGGAAGGTCAAAGGTGTACAGTTAAGGTTAGTAAGCTGTGGGCATGCTGCATTGGCGCTGAAAGTGTGTGAAGCGCAGTCCTCATTGATTTGATTTGACGCAAACGACACCTTTCACTCTGTGTTTGATGTGTGTGTGCCAAAGAAAGCTATTTTTTTTTCTGTTTTACAGATTAGGAACTGAACTCACTTTTTCTCCTATATAGACTGTTGGAGCTCTTGTTGAATTCATTCTGTGAATTTTAGGAAGAGACGGACTTGCTTCTTGCTCTATTTCAGTTCAGTGTTTTTTTGACGGTCCATCGTCTACTCAGTTAACCTTTGCCTCCTTTCTGCTCCAATTCAGGTCAATGGGACTGCCTGTGCGGTTCCGCGGACTCTGATCGCTATCTTGGAGTGTAACCAGATCAAGGTAAAACCCTGCAAGTCACGCGTTCTGTCTTACAACGATGACCAATAGGTCAGGACCTTGTTCCCTGCAGCGTAGGAGATTTGGTAGATGTGTGCAGTTTATGAGGGGTGCAGATAGGGTAAATGCCAACTGAGGTTGGATGGGTCGTGGGTGAAAGGGAACAGGAGGGGGAACCTTCCCCTCAGAGGGTGGTGAGAATGTGGAAAGAGCTGCCAGGGCAAGTGGTTCGATTTCAGCGTTGAGGTGCAATTTGGATAGGTACATGGGGGGGTTACAGAGGGATTTGGTCTGGGTGCAGGTCGATTGGACAGGAAGATTAATATAGGAATATGGACCTGGGGGGTTACAGAGGGATATGGTCTGGGTGCAGGTCGATGGGACAGGACAGATTAATATAGGAATAGGGACATGGGGGGTTACAGAGGGGTATGGACTGGGTGCAGGTCGATTGGACAGGAAGATTAATATAGGAATATGGACATGGGGGGGTTACAGAGGAGTATGGTCTGGGTGCAGGTCGATTGGACAGGAAGATTAATATAGGAATATGGACATGGGGGGGTTACAGAGGGATATGGACTGGGTGCAGGTCGATGGGACAGGACAGATTAATATAGGAATCGGGACATGGGGGGGTTACAGAGGAGTATGGTCTGGGTGCAGGTCGATTGGACAGGAAGATTAATATAGGAATATGGACATGGGGGGGTTACAGAGGGATATGGACTGGGTGCAGGTCGATGGGACAGGACAGATTAATATAGGAATCGGGACATGGGGGGGTTACAGAGGGATATGGTCTGGGTGCAGGTCAATGGGACAGGACAGATTAATATAGGAATAGGGACATGGGGGGGTTACAGAGGGGTATGGTCTGGGTGCAGGTCGATGGGACAGGACAGTTTAATATAGGAATCGGGACCTGGGGGGGTTACAGAGGGATATGGACTGGGTGCAGGTCGATGGGACAGGGCAGATTAATATAGGAATAGGGACATGGGGGGGTGGTTACAGAGGGATATGGTCTGGGTGCAGGTCGATTGGACAGGACAGATTAATATAGGAATAGGGACATGGGGGGGTTACAGAGGGGTATGGTCTGGGTGCAGGTCGATTGGACAGGAAGATTAATATAGGAATATGGACATGGGGGGGTTACAGAGGGATATGGACTGGGTGCAGGTCGATGGGACAGGACAGATTAATATAGGAATCGGGACATGGGGGGGGTTACAGAGGAGTATGGTCTGGGTGCAGGTCGATTGGACAGGAAGATTAATATAGGAATATGGACATGGGGGGGTTACAGAGGGATATGGACTGGGTGCAGGTCGATGGGACAGGACAGATTAATATAGGAATCGGGACATGGGGGGGTTACAGAGGGATATGGTCTGGGTGCAGGTCAATGGGACAGGACAGATTAATATAGGAATAGGGACATGGGGGGGTTACAGAGGGATATGGACTGGGTGCAGGTCGATGGGACAGGACAGATTAATATAGGAATAGGGACATGGGGGGGTTACAGAGGGGTATGGTCTGGGTGCAGGTCGATGGGACAGGACAGTTTAATATAGGAATCGGGACCTGGGGGGGTTACAGAGGGATATGGACTGGGTGCAGGTCGATGGGACAGGGCAGATTAATATAGGAATAGGGACATGGGGGGGTGGTTACAGAGGGATATGGTCTGGGTGCAGGTCGATTGGACAGGACAGATTAATATAGGAATAGGGACATGGGGGGGTTACAGAGGGGTATGGACTGGGTGCAGGTCGATGGGACAGGACAGATTAATATAGGAATAGGGACATGGGGGGGGTTACAGAGGGATACAGTCTGGGTGCAGGTCGATGGGACAGGACAGATTAATATAGGAATAGGGACCTGGGGGGGTTACAGAGGGATATGGACTGGGTGCAGGTCGATGGGACAGGGCAGATTAATATAGGAATAGGGACATGGGGGGGTTACAGAGGGGTATGGTCTGGGTGCAGGTCGATGGGACAGGGCAGATTAATATAGGAATAGGGACATGGGGGGGTTACAGAGGGAGATGGTCTGGGTGCAGGTCGATGGGACAGGACAGATTAATATAGGAATAGGGACATGGGGGGGTTACAGAGGGGTATGGTCTGGGTGCAGGTCGATTGGACAGGAAGATTAATATAGGAATCGGGACATGGGGGGGTTACAGAGGGGTATGGTCTGGGTGCAGGTCGATTGGACAGGAAGATTAATATAGGAATATGGACATGGGGGGGTTACAGAGGGATATGGACTGGGTGCAGGTCGATGGGACAGGACAGATTAATATAGGAATCGGGACATGGGGGGGTTACAGAGGAGTATGGTCTGGGTGCAGGTCGATTGGACAGGAAGATTAATATAGGAATATGGACATGGGGGGGTTACAGAGGGATATGGACTGGGTGCAGGTCGATGGGACAGGACAGATTAATATAGGAATCGGGACATGGGGGGGTTACAGAGGGATATGGTCTGGGTGCAGGTCAATGGGACAGGACAGATTAATATAGGAATCGGGACATGGGGGGGTTACAGAGGGATATGGTCTGGGTGCAGGTCAATGGGACAGGACAGATTAATATAGGAATAGGGACATGGGGGGTTTACAGAGGGGTATGGTCTGGGTGCAGGTCGATGGGACAGGACAGATTAATGTAGGAATAGGGACATGAGGGGGTTACAGAGGGATATGGTCTGAGAGCAGGTCGATGGGACAGGACAGATTAATATAGGAATAGGGACATGGGGGGGTGGTTACAGAGGGATATGGTCTGGGTGCAGGTCGATTGGACAGGACAGATTAATATAGGAATAGGGACATGGGGGGGTTACAGAGGGGTATGGACTGGGTGCAGGTCGATGGGACAGGGCAGATTAATATAGGAATAGGGACATGGGGGTGTTACAGAGGGGTATGGTCTGGGTGCAGGTCGATGGGACAGGACAGTTTAATATAGGAATCGGGACCTGGGGGGGTTACAGAGGGATATGGACTGGGTGCAGGTCGATGGGACAGGGCAGATTAATATAGGAATAGGGACATGGGGGGGTTACAGAGGGAGATGGTCTGGGTGCAGGTCGATGGGACAGGACAGATTAATATAGGAATAGGGACATGGGGGGGTTACAGAGGGGTAT
Source organism: Hypanus sabinus (assembly GCF_030144855.1). Lineage (NCBI taxonomy): Eukaryota > Metazoa > Chordata > Chondrichthyes > Myliobatiformes > Dasyatidae > Hypanus > Hypanus sabinus. The sequence goes on from NC_082716.1 coordinate 111,982,591, forward strand.
GGTCTGGGTGCAGGTCGATTGGACAGGAAGATTAATATAGGAATCGGGACATGGGGGGGTTACAGAGGGATATGGTCTGGGTGCAGGTCAATGGGACAGGACAGATTAATATAGGAATAGGGACATGGGGGGTTTACAGAGGGGTATGGTCTGGGTGCAGGTCGATGGGACAGGACAGATTAATGTAGGAATAGGGACATGAGGGGGTTACAGAGGGATATGGTCTGAGAGCAGGTCGATGGGACAGGACAGATTAATATAGGAATAGGGACATGGGGGGTTACGGAGGGATATGGTCTGGGTGCAGGTCGATGGGACAGGACAGATTAATAGTGACAGACAGGATGGGTGGAAGGGTATGTTTCTATGCTGTAGTGTTCTTTGACTATGATCAACAAGACGGATAATCTCTGCATTTAGCTGATAATCCCAGTTGTAAAATCGCAGAGAGAACTCATGTTTCCCATGTTGTTTGTGCTGGAACAGTGTATAGTTAGTCATGATCCCCAGCTACCGTGCTATAGCACTGCATTTATTTTTTCCTAGTCATGTATCATTCAATAGATCATTAGGAAATTGCCAGCAATACTACCGAGTCATAAATTAGTTTATTTTAAACTCAGCATTTTTCTTATTCCTTTTCACCTTTAAGTGAAACTAACTCTTGGTGAGTCTTGACAGGCTGCCTGCAGAGTGAGCAAAAGGTGTAGCAAAGTGCCCTTCCTCCCATGGTCCGTTCTCCTCGCCATCAGAAGCGCACTGAGGAGTGCGGTAGGACAAAAGAATTCAGGAATACAGATTCATGATTCGTTGAAAGTGGCATCACGGGTAGATGGAGTTGTAAAGAAAACTTTTGGCACATTCCTTCAGCAATGCAAGTATTGAGTACAGGAGATGGGATGTTATGTTGAAGTTGTAAAAGATATTAGTGAGGCCTAATTAGGAATATTGTGTCACCTACCTACAGGAAAAGTGAAAATAAGGTTGAAAGAGTACAGAGAAAATTTACAAGGATGTTGCCGGGTCTGAGTTATAAGGAAAGATTGAATAGATTAGGACTTTATTCCTTGGAATGTAGAAGATTGAGAGGAGATTTGATAGAGATATAGAAAATTATGAGGCGTATAGGTAGGGTAAATGCAAGCAGGCTTTTTCCACTGAGATTCAGTGGGACTACAACTAGAGGTCATTGGTTAAGGGTGAAAGGTAAAAATTTTAAGGGCAACATGAAGGGAAACTTCTTCACTCGGAGGATGGTGAGAGTGTGAAATGAGCTGCCAGAACGTGGTGTATGCGAGCTCAAATTGAACGTTTAAGAGAACTTGGATAGGTACATGGGTGGTAGGGGCATGGAGGGCTATGGTTCCACTTCAGGTCGATGGGAGTAGGTAATTTAAATGGTTCAGCATAGTCTAGATGGGCCGAAGGGCCGATGTCCAATACTTTTCTATGACTTTGTAATAAGATTCCTACTTCTTCCACCTATCACCTCACAGCTTTTTACTTCATCCCTCACCTGGTCTCACCTATCACCTGCCACCTTGTACTCCTTCCCACCTTCTTACTTTGGGTGCTTCCCCCTTCCTCTCCAGTCCTGATGAAGTATCTCAGTCTAAAACTTTCACTGTTTGTTTCCCTCCATAGAAGCTGTCTGACCTGCTGAAGTTCATCCAGCATTTTGTGTTTGTTGCTCTGATTTCCAGCCTCTGTAGAAGGCAGTTCAGATACACTAGGCTGATTTGAGAGGTATGAGTGTAGGAAAGACTGCTGACGTTCAGCTGTGCTCACTAGAGTCCAGAGGACCCAAGCAGTGAGCTTGTCATGAGGGATTCTGAGAGGGACTGATGGGTAGATACTGAGTAGCTACTTCCTTGGGTGGGGAGCCTGATACTGGCCCACACTCAGGATAAGAGGGCAGCCATAATCACTGGAGACAACAAATTTCATTGGACAAGTTGGGCAGCATGGTAACATTGCAGATATTACAACAGCCTGAGTGCAAATCCATCACCGTCTGTAAGGAGTTTCTACGTTCTCCCTGTGACTGCATGCATTTCCTCCGAGTGCTCCAATTTCCTCCCAAAGTCCAGAGATTTATCAGTTAGTAGATTAATTGGTTGTGGGGGTGTAATTGGGCTGGAAGGACTTGTATCTCTAAATTTAAACAAATAGTAATTTGTAATCTGATGGACTTGTGAATTTCTGAGACTCCTCAAAGGCACAAGCCAACATTAAGAGCGAGACCTTTGGACACAAGGGATATGGGTATCAGACAAGAACTTTATCAAACGAACCGGGATCTGAATCAGGTGTAATATCACTGGCATATGTCATGAAACTTGTCTTTGTTGACTTTGCGGCAGCAGTAACGTGCAGCACATAATAATTGGAAAAATCTCTCAATCACAGTAAATATATATACAGTTGCAAGAAACAGTTAACCCTGCGCAATTACCTGGGTTTCTGCATTAATTACTCAGAAAATGTGGTCTGATCTTCATCTAAGTTAGAATAATAGACAAACACAATCTGCCTAAACTAATAACACAGAAACAAATGTATTTTCCATTTCTTTACTGAACACATTGTTTAATCATTCACAGTCCAGGCTGGATGGAAAAGGTATGTGAAACCTTGTATTTAATAACTGGTAGAACCTCCTTTAGCAGCAGTAACCTCCACCAAATGTTTCCTGTAGCTGCTAATCAGACTTGCCCAATGGCAAGGAGGAATTAAAGACCTTCCCTCCATACAAAACTCTTTCAGTTCATCAATATTTCTGCATAAACAGCCCTCTTCAGGTCATGGGTTAAGATCTGGACTCTGACTTGGCCATTCCAAAACACAAATGTTATGCTTTTTAAACCATTCTGTTGTTGATATACTCTTGTGTTTCTGGTCATCGTCTTGTTGCATCATCCAACTTCTATCAAACTTAAGGTGATGGACTGCTACCCTGACATTCTCCTGTAAAATGTCTCGACGCAACTTTGAATTCACTGTTCCCTCACTGATTGCAAGCTGTCCAGGCCCTGAGGCAGCACAGCAGCCCCAAACCATGATGCTCCTTCCACCATGCTTCACAGTTGGGATGAGGCTTTGGTGTTGATGTGCAAACATAGCGGGGTGCCAGAAGAGTTAAACATCCAGGTGGTCTTTTGCAATGTGTTCAATAAAAACATGTGTTATTAGTTTCAACAAATTGTGTTTATCTATTGTTGTGACTTAGATAAAAAATCAAATGACATTTTATGAGTAATTAATGCAGTAACTGGATAACAGAAGCTGTTCCTAAATCATTGAGTGTGTGCCTTCAGGCTGTTAATGGTGGCAGTGAGAGAGGCCATGTCCTGGGTGATGGGGGTCCTTACTGATGGATACCGTCACATTTTTGAGGTATCACTCCTTGAAGGTATCCTGGATGTTACGGGTAGAGTTCGATGTTAGTGTTGTGCAGGATAAAGACAGGTCGACAGAGATGTTTTTATTTCTATTAAGTAGTAATGCAATTTTCATCTCCAGGATGGCAGTGTTCGTGTACCAGCAGTCTTGCAGCCTTATCTTGGCAAAGAAATCATCAGTCACTCCAAACACAGTCCACTACGATATATCGGACCTAACCAGTACCACAGGAAGCTCAACCATTTGGACTGACGGGCATCTGGATTTGAGGATCCCTTCAATCAACCTATTTTTGATATGTTGAGTCTGTTGCCACAGAGACTTGATCAAGAGCACTCATCTCACTGGACAACCGATTGTCTCTTTTCTACAGCTGGGTTTGGAAACATGCACCCTCTGCCTGATGCATATCTCAAAGTCTTGCTTTCCTGCGCCTAACCCAGAGACATGGCGAAAACTCTTGTTGGGAAGGTGAAGGGAAAGGGCAAGGTGCAGAGGTGGGGTTACAATTAAGGTCTGGAGGAGGTTTGGTGCAATCTAATTGTACCTTGAACAACATTTTAAACATAATATTCCAAAGATTCAAAGTACATTAATTTATCAAGTATGTATAAAGTATACAACCCTGAGATTCATCTTCCCACAGACAGCCATGAAATAAAGAAAACCCTGGAATCTCTTTAAAGGAAAACTGTTTTTTGAAAAGTGGAAACAGAATATAAAACACCAAATCACAAAGACATCAAAAGAGTCCAGCCATATCCTGTCATCCCAGTTCAGTTTAATCCAGTCCCTCGCTATCTGCAGACCACAGTGCTAGTCCACCCCGATCAGAATCGCACAAAACAGCAATAAAAAGAAAGGAAAACCAGAAACGCACCATAATGTGAACTACAGAATCCAGTCCACATACCGCCTCAATTAAAGAGCCCAATCCAGATTAAGAGTCCTATCCCCAAACCGCATCGAATGAAGAGTCCAAACCATGAATACATCAATTAAGACTTGGGGTCAATGAGTAACTAGTATGTTGATTTAATGTACTTCACTTTGGGAAGAGGAATTCCTCTTCCCCATTGGCTTTGCAGCGTTGTGTAATCCAAGGGTAGTCGCGGCGTGACATAATTAGCCACTCTTCAAAACCGATCAAATAAGGTAATGCCCTTGTACCACCAGAGACAGATTTGAAATGTGCACCATATTGCTGATTGGCTGACCCAACAAGGGGCAGGATTGAGAGTGGCAAGGCTGACCTCCCCGAGAACATCACCTTCTTATCAAAGGATCTACTACCTGATTTGCCATTTGCATTTCTATGTATTAGGACTTCGTTGTGATGTCTTGACATGACACGCAACAAACAACAATACTTAACAATTTGAAAGATTTGTCTAAAAATAAAGCCAGAGATTAAAGTATGGATATGGAATAAAATGTGCACAAATATCTGCATATATTTACAATGTGAGCAGTGCTATAAGAAGTAGTTTAAATTGTTTACAATGACTGGGATAATAAATAGAGGGGAGTGTGGAGGGCTAGCGAGGATGTTTGATCAGATTAACTGCCTGGGGGAAGAATCTTGTCAGATGGCATGGATTTTTTGTTTTAATAGTCCTATTATAGTATAAGGCAGTTTGCAGGGTGGTTGGTATTCAGACTAATTTTTTTCCTGCCCACTTCTTTGTCCTGGATGCGTACAAGTCGTGCAGTGATGGTAGACTGCAGCCAGTGACTTGACGGTTTGCTTATGATGGTGTGGCGTCAAGCACAGAATTCTTCAGTGGGAGTGAAGCAACCCCAAGCGTTCCAATGAGACAGCATGCACCTTGGTGGTGATGTCTACTCCTGAATACATTCTTGGCTTGTTTCCGTTACCCCTTGGCCGCTGTGTATGGATGAGCATTCTCTGAGGATCGTCATGGTGAAGAGGCTTGAGAGCTCCTGAGCTCCCAAGGGCAATGCACTCTAGAGTTTAGCAGCTCCTGCTACTGTCACGAATGGTGTTAAGGTCAAGGGGGTGGTTCTAGACACAACCAAGACCTCAAAAGTGGAGCTGGCAGAAGATGGCAACGTATCGCAAGGGCAGTGAAGGCAGAGGAAGGCTGCAGTAGTGAGGGGTCCCCAGTCATTTTGCACTCCACGTCACTGGACCCAGACCCCGGTCTGTCAAAGACTGTGTGGTGACTCCCCGTGCATCAGCCTTCCCGCGTTAAATGAAGTCACCATTAAGGCATTCTCCGTTAAGGGAATCCGCCCAAACATCCCAGATTAATGCACCAGAGTATGTGCATCCCGGACTGGCCTTTGAAGACCCAGCAACAGTGGACAGCCTCTGAGGAGAACATTGTACTCGACTCGAGTGATCGCCCTACAGGTGAGTGTTAAAAACTGAGGGGCTGGAAGTTTAAAGGGAATATGAGGAGGACTGAAGAAAGGGAATGGAGGTACGATGAATATAAAGAGTGGTTGAGGGTCAAAGTGGACCCACTGGGCTAATTGGCCTGTTTCCACCTGTGTCTCTCGATGAATCTTTCCTGGAAACCTGGAGCAACACACACCAAATGCTGGGAAACTCAGCAGGTCAGGCAGCATCTAGGGAGAGGAATAAACAGTCGATGCATCAGGCACCTGCCCATCACCTCCCTCTGGTTCCATTCCTTCTCTGATGGTCCACTCTCCTCTCCTATCAGATTCCTCCTTTTTCAGCCCTTTTCCTCTTCCACCTATCCCTTCCCTGCTTCTTATTTCATCCACCTCTCCTCCTCACCTGTCAGCTTGTTCTCCTGCCCCTCGCTTATTCTGTCTTCAGTCCCCTTCCTTTCCGTGAAGATTCTCAGCCCAAAACATCAACTTTTTATTCATTTCCATAGATACTGCATGATGTGCTGAGTTCCTCCAGCATTTTGTGTGCATTGATCTGGGATTACAGCATCTGCAGAATCTAGTGTTTGTTGTTTTAGCTTTTTTTTGGAAACCTTTTGCCCAAAGTGGTGAGGGTCAACATACTGTGGAGCTGCAACTTCCCCTTGTCCTGGGTACATCACTTCATATTACCTGCAATCTCAAGTGTGCTCACCCACAGGGTGCCTGTGTGCACCCCACCCCTTCCTCAGCCACCTGTGTCTTTGGTCTCGACCATCTGTGAGAATATCCGATGCACTTTCAGGAGCAGTTACAGCAAGTCTCGGAGCAGATGGTGGAATTTTAATTTTACTGCAGGCACTCATGAGAATCAGCAGAGATCACTGCTCAAAACATAAGGCGTCTGGGTGTGAATCACTGGCGGCACATTTACTTGCAGCAGGAGAATAAAGATTACTTTTTAACTATTTTACTTTGTAAGCTGTTCTGTGGGTGTTTAAAATTCCTTTGTCACACATACATCGAAGCATACAGTGAAACGTTTGAATCAACCAACACCCAAAAATATGCTGGGGACACCCTGCAAGATTTCTTTTTCACAATTTTACTTGGTAAGCTGCAGAGAGTACTTCAGATTCATTTATTTCTCACATGTATTCGGCCCAGTATGTCACGGGTAAAGCCCTCCCAACTATTGAGCACACCTGTGTGATATGCTGCCATAGGAAAGAAGCATCCATTACCAGCAATCCCCACCACCCAGGCATGGTGCCATCAGGTAGAAGGTACAGGAGCCTCAGGACTCGCACCACCAGGTTCAAGAACAGTTACTACCCCTCACCCATCAGCCTCTTGACCAAATAGGGATGTTTCTGTAAAGTCATTAAAGTTGTTTATCTCATTAACTCATGTTCCCGTTATTTATTGTATTTATTTATATTTGCATTTGCACGGTTTGTTGTCTTCTGCACTTTCATTAATCCTGTTATAGTTATTATTCTATATCTTCGCTGAGGATGCCTACAGGAAAATTAATCTCCAAGTAGTATATGATGACATATGTGTTCTCTGGTTAAAATTTAGTTTGAAATTTACTTCTTTGAACATGTACATGGGAACATTTGTGTTGAAAGCCAAAGCAAGCTAAGCATAAGATAATGGAGCAGAATTAGGCCATTTGTGGCCCATTTCATCGTGGCTGATCCGTTTCCCTCTTCGCCCCAGTCTCCTACTTTTTCTCCAAAACCCTTCATGTCCTGACTAATCAAGAATCTTATCAACCTCTGCTTTAAATACACCCAGCATCTTGTCCTCTACAGCCGGCTGTGGCAAAGAATTCCATAGATTTTACCACTCCCTGGCTAAAGAAATTCTTCCTCATCTCCATTCTAAATGGAGATCCCTCTATTCTAAGGCTCCCCCACCATAGGAAACATCATCTCCACATCTACTCTTTCAAGGCCTTTCAACATTCAATAGTTTTCAATGTGATACCCCCTCATTTTTCTGAATTCTGTAGAGTACAGGTCCAAAGCCATGAAATGCTTCTCATATGATGAGCCTTTCAATCCAGGCATAACTTTCATGAACCTCCTTCGAACGTCTGCAAGTGTCACCACATTTTGTGACCACAGTACATGCCCACATTGTTTAGCAGAGCAACACAGAACACAACAAACAACAGTAAAGCAAACCCACTTTCTCACTCACACACAAAGACGAGCCTCCAGCCGCAGGGCAAGCTGCCTCCAAGCCAACAACCTCCATTCTCGCAGACGTTGGAACTCTTGGCTTCTTGATACACTGACTCCAGGGCTTTGACTTTTGGGCCTCTGACTTCCAGACTTGACAACTTTGGCTGAAGTAAGATTCCCACTTCAGTTGTAGTAGTTACGTAGACAATAATGTGGGATTTCTTGCACATTTGACGTGTGTTTTGATTCATTGTTTCTGCTGCTTATTTCCCATTAGTTTGGAAAAGAAAGCACGTCAGATTCAGATACATTTATTTATCACACATACATGAAATTTCACTGCAGTAAAGTGTGCCATTTGTGTTAACCAGCAGAACCCAAAGCTGCACAGCGGGCAGTCTGCTAACGTGGCCACATATTCTGGCGCCAACGTAGCATACCCACAATGCTCAACAGAATGGTGTTTTGCCAGTGTTGATCTTTCAACCATTCCAGTCTGCACCTGTGACCTTTGGGTGGGTTAATTCCTCCTAGCGTAGGAGTTCCTAACCTGGAGTCCACAAACCCCTTGGTTAATGCTAGGGCTTCATGGTATGAAAATGGTTGGGAACCCTTGTGTTAGCAGCTGAGTTTGTGCTTCTGAGTCCCAAGCATAAGATCTATCCTTGTGCTTGAAACCTATCGAATGTTGAAAAGCCTAGATATGCTGGATGCAGAGAGCATGTTTCCTATCGTGGGTGAGTCTATGACCAGAGAGCACAGCTTCGAAAAAGAGGGACATCCCAACAGAACAGAGATGAGAATAAATTTCTTTAGCTAGAAGGTGGTGAATCTGTGGAATTCATTGCCATGGAGGCCAAGTCATTGAGTATATTTAAAGCAGAGGTTGATAGGTTCTTGGTTAGTCAGGGCATCAAAGATTATGGAAAGAAGGCAGGAGAATACGCTTGAGAGGGATAATAAATCAGCCATGATGGAATAGCGGAGCAGAATCAATGGGCCAAATGCGTCTTTTAAGAGTTTCTTAGATAGGTGCATGGAGCTTAGAAAAATAGAGGGTATGCAGTAGGGAAATTCTAGGCAATTTCTAGTGTAGGTTATATGGTCAGCACAACATTGTGGGCTGAAGGGCCTGTAATGTGCTGTAGATTTCTGTGTTCAAATGGCCTAAGTCTGTTCCTATGGCTTATGGTCTTAAGGCCTTATCTAGGCAGGCACATCTTGGATAGTTCTGGGCCAGCTCTACACCCTCAGATGATTCCATTCTGCCCTGTGTAAAGTCTCATTTTCAGAGAGTTGGTCCAGTGTCCTTGGGCTACGTTAGTTCTTCAGTAAGAGATTATCACTGACACTCTGCTCTTTACATTGCCCCACCAGCCCAATCAGCCCATTCATTCGTTATGTACCTTGTCGTATGATGCAGGCGATCATGGCCTTTCCATAACCATGATTGTCCCTGGCAATTTTTTTTCTACAGAAGTGGTCTGCCATTGCCTTCTTCTGGGCAGTGTCTTTACAAGACGGGTGACCCCAGCCGTTATCAATACTGTTCAGAGATTGCCTGCCTCACGTCAGTGGTCACATCACCAGATTTGGGATATGTACCAGCTGCTCCCATGGTTTCAAGTGACCCTGACTCAGTGGGGGTGGCGGGGGGCTAAGCAGGCGCTACACCTGCAGGCTGGCGGAGAGAAGGAGCACATTACAGCTTTGGTGAGATGTATCTCTGCCTTGCATAATTACACCCATGTGACCAATTAACATACTAACTTGGATGTCTTTGGAACATGGGAGGAAACTTGAACACCCAGAGGAAAGCTACGTGGTCCTGGGGAGAAGGTACAAACTCGTTACAGACAATGGTGGAAGTTGAACCTGGGTCTCTGCTACTGCATTGGCATTATACTAAGCACTGTGCCACAGTCCTGCCCCTAACATAGCATCCCAACAATTTTCTAATCCTAACACGTACATCTTTGGAATGGGAGGAAACCTGTATGGTCACCAGGAGAACATGCATACTCCTTACAGATAGTAGCAAGAATTGAACCCTAATCTTATAGATGGCACTATGAAGTGTTAGACCGCAGTGCCAGCCAACTCCAAGATCATGGACCTTCATCTTTCTGTCATGGAGCCTCCTATCAAATATTGAAAGACCTAGATAGAGTGGACATGGAGAGGATGTTTCCTGCAGAAGGTGAGTCTAGGACTAGAGGGCACAGCCTCAGAGTAGAGGGGCGTCCATTTGGAAAAGAGATGAGAAGAATTTCTTTAGCTGAAGGGTGGTGGATCTGTGGAATTCATTGCCACAGCCAGCCAAGTTATTGAATGATATTTAAAGCAGAGGTTGATTGGTTCTTGGTTAGTCAGGGCGTCGAGGGCTGTGGGGAGAAGGCAGGAGAATGAGGTTGAGAGGGATCATAAGTTATCCATGATGGAAATATTCATCCCGTTTCCTCTGCTGTCACGGATGGCATTCAAAATAAATATTCATCTCGTTTCTTCTGGTGTCACATGGGGAATATCACCGTTAAGACTATTTGTACATATGATTATTCTTGATTCTCAAACAATTCCTCTGATTTTCATGTGCAAGTACATTCTACGTTAATGTTCCTGGTGAAGAGCAAACTCATGTCACCAGTCCTTACAGAGGGAGCACTGGTTTTCACACACAAACACACTGAAGTCATAATTGTGTTTCATCACTTCAACATTTCAAAATGATCGCACATGAGGCAATTTCCCAGACTGAAAAGCCAAAGTGTCAGCCTTCCAAGTGGAGATTCAAACTACATTTATTATCAAAGGACATATGCAGTGTACAACCATGAGATTTGTCTTCCCACAGGCAGCCATGAAACAAAAGCCGTGGAACTTTTACAAAGAACAAACATTAAACCCTCCCCTCTCTGCACGCAAAATCACACAAACAGCAACAAAAAAAATGAAGTGGAAAACAGAATTGAAAGAGTCCAGGTGTATTCAGTTCAGCTCAGTGTTTGTTACCTGCAGGGCACCCTGACTCAAAATAACAACAAAAAAAAGCGAGCAGGAACCAGAAACACACTGAGTCAATAGACAATAGGTGTAGAAGTAGACCATTCGGCCCCTCGAGTCTGAGATCATGGCTGATCATTCACTATCAATACCCAGTCCCTGCCTTGTCCCCATATCCCTTGATTCCCCTATCCATCAGATATCTATCTAGCTCCTTCTTGAAAGCATCCAGAGAATTGGTCTCCACCGTCTTCCGAGGCAGTGCATTCCACACCTCCACAACTCTCTGGGAGAAGAAGCTCTTCCTCAACTCTGTTTTAAATAACTGACCTCTTATTCTCAATCCATGCCCCCTGGTACTGGACTCTCCCAACATCTGGAACATATTTCCTGCCTCAATCCTATCAAATCCTTTAATTATCTTAAACGTTTCAATCAGATCCCCTCTCAATCTCCTCAATTCTAGCGTGTACAAGCCCAATCTCTCTGTGTAAGACAGCCCTGCCATCCCAGGAATCAACCTAGTGAATCTACGCTGCACTTCCTCAATTGCCAGAATGTCCTTCCTTAAACCTGGAGACCAAAACTGTACACAATATTCCAGGTGTGGTCTCACCAGGGCCCTGTACAAATGCAAAAGGACATCCTTGCTTTTGTACTCAATTCCCCCTGTAATAAATGCCAACATTCCACTTGCCCTCTTCACTGCCTGTTGCACTTGCTCATTCACCTTCATTGACTGATGAACTAGGACTCCTAGGTCTCTTTGCATTTCTCCCTTACCTAATTCTACACCGTTCAGACAATACTCTGCCCTCTTGTTCCTGCTTCCAAAGTGGATAACTTCACATTTATTCACATTGAATGACATCTGCCAAGTATCTGCCCACTCACCCAGCCTATCCAAGTCTCCCTGTATTCTCCTAACGTCCTCTTCGCATGTCACACTGCCACCCAGTTTAGTATTGTCAGCAAACTTGCTGATATAGTTTTCAATGCCCTCATCTAAATCATTGACATAAATCGTAAAGAGCTGTGGTCCCAATACAGAGCCCTGTGGTACCCCACTAGTCACCTCCAGCCAGTCCGAGAAACACCCATTCACTGCTACCCTTTGCTTTCTATCTGCCAACCAGCTTTCTATCCATGTTGAAACCCTGCCCCCAATGCCATGAGCTCTGATTTTACTCACCAATCTCCTATGTGGCAGCTTATCGAATGCCTTCTGAAAATCTAGGTACACAACATCCACTGGCTTACCCTCGTCTAACATCCTTGTTACACCCTCAAAAAACTCCAACAGATTAGTCAAGCATGATTTGCCCTTGGTAAATCCATGCTGGCTCGGCCTAATCCTATTTCTGCCATCAAGATATGCCACTATTTCGTCCTTAATAATGGACTCAAGCATCTTCCCCACTACTGACGTTAGGCTAACAGGGCGATAGTACTCCGTCCAATCCACAATGCACGTCGATTAAACCTTGCCCAAGACCCAGAACTGTGGCTGCATCGAGGGATAGGGAAAGACCATTCAAAGCCAGGAACCTTCCTCTGGGAGCAGCGAGCGAGAAGGAGAGACAGAGAGAGAGACTGTCACACACAGACGCCTTCCTCTGGCAGTAGCAACCAAGTCAGCACGAACATCCACTCGCCTCGATGATTTCAATCTGACTTGGAATTTTAATCACGAGATCAGCAAGAAATGGATTAATCTCACCCCATTTCTGGGCTTCTTGACAAAGTGGAGGTAATGCACACCTGTTCTCATCGAGGGTGAGCAGTTTCAAGTTCCAGGATGTCAATGTACCTGAAGATGTAACCTAGGCCCAACATATCCTGTGGCTTCACAGTAGTGTAGCGTTTAGCCGGATGCTATCACAGCTCAGGACTTTGGAGTTCAGAGTTCAACTCTAGGAGGAAAGTTTGTACTTCCTTCTGGGTGCTCAACAGTCCAAAGATGTACCTGTTGGTAGATTAATTGCTCATTGGAAATTGTCCTGTGATTGTTAGGGAGAAGTAGGTGGGCTGCTCATGCGGTGGGACGTTCCTGTTTCACACTGCATCTCTAAATAAAAATAAAGGGGTGTTGATGCAATTATGTAGAAGGCATGCCAGTGGCTGTATTTCGATATTGAGTTTTAAAAAGGGTTTTAGTTTAAGATTCTTAATCTAGACCAGGGGTTCCCAATCTTTCTACACCATGGAGTCTTGCCACTAATCAAGGGGTCCGTGGACCTGAGATTGGGAACCCCTAGTCTAGAGAGACTTTTCTGGATGAAGGGTCTCAACCCAAAGAGTCCACTGGTCATTTCCTTCCAGAGATGGGCCAGACCCACTAAGTTCCTCCAGCACTTTGTTTTTAACACCTGATTCCATCATCTGCGGTCTTTCCTATCTCCAATGTATGGTTCAAAGTTCTTGCCAGTACTTGTATAGCATCCCACAGGGTACATGACTCAAAGCCAGTCTCCTTCTCAAGTTTCGGGGTGAATTTGATCACATTACAATCACTTTCCCCTCAGGGGTCTTTGACCTTCAGCTCTCTAATCAATTCTGGTTCATTGCACAACACCCAATCTGGAATAGCTGATCCCCTCCTGAGCTCAACCACAAACTGTTCTAAAAAACCACACCCTATTGGACCATTTTAACTGATGACATCTGGTTCAGTCCCATTCCACAAGCAGACACACCGACTCCATCAAAACCCCTCGTAATTTTGAAGACCTCTATCAGGTGACCTTGTGGAAGTCGTGGAAAGGCAAGGGTTAATGTTACAGGCAGTGTGCACTAAACCGGTATGAAAAGTCTTTGAAGAGTGGAGCTTCCTTTTGCATAGCAGGGGACTGGAGCCATTTGGGCTTATCAAGACAAGAATGTAAATAAAGGATTCTAGGGTGACACTTACTATTGGTCAGTTATTTTAATTCTGAAGTATTTTGGCCTTTAATGCAGAGATTCTATTGTCCCTCCATCAATGCAAGAGATTCATAGAAGTTGGAAATCCAGAGCAACACACACACACAAATTACTGGAGGAGCTCAGTAGGTCAGGCAGCATCGATAAAATAGATGACATTTTGGACACTGACCCTGATGAAGGGTCTCAGCCCGAAATGCCGATTGTTTGTTCCTCTCCATAGATGCTGCCTGACCTCCAGCATTGTGTGTGTGATTCCATTGCCTATTAATATCTGTGATTGGTGATTGATTATGCCATTAAGGAATTTGAACATACAGAAAATTTCCAGTTGGTTAGTACCTGTATTTAACTGTCTGTCTCTGTGCAAGAATGGCAGTTTGGTGACGGGTGAGTCTTTTCTCCTTGTGCACAGTAAATAAAGTGTGAGTTTTCAGAGACCAGTTGATCAGGGAACAATAAACCCTCTTTTCTTCACCCTATCCTAGCATGTGCATCCAGTCTCATTAATCTTAACTTCTGCATCTGCTCCAGAATTTCTCTAACATTTTTATATATAACACTTGATTCAATCATCCCTAGAACATACTGATGCATTTCTACACTGCCTTCATAGAGAACATCCTCACGTCAGACATTACTGTCTGGTTTGGTGATTCCATCTTCCCCAGAACATACTGATGCGTTTCTACACTGCCTTCATAGAGAACATCCTCACGTCAGACATTACTGTCTGGTTTGGTACAGCATCCTTTCTCATGATATACAAAAACTACAGTGAACTGTCAGGTCAGCAAAACAGGTCATTGGCTGCTGTTGACCATCATTTCAAGACTTGTTTGTGTCCAGCAGGAAAGTCTTTGCTGACACGACCCACCCCGCAAACTGCCTTTTCCCAAAGCTCCCTTCTGGAAAGTGCTGTAGGGCTATTTTTTTTTTAATCGTGTGATCTTAAAAGTTTCTTCCGCAGGTCAACCATTCTAGTTAGACCCCACCCCTTCTATCTATTACCTCAGTTACCGCACAGTAAACACTTTAAACCAGTGTTTAAAATACAGTTGACATTGTACGAACATGATGGCTTTATGTATTTATAGTCACAGAACACTCCAGAACAGAAACAGGCCCTTTGGCCCATCCTGTCTATGCCAAATTATTAATCTGCCTGGTCCCATTGACCTGCACCTCCATACCCCTCCCATCCACATATCTGTCCAATTTTTTCTTAAATGTTGAAATTGAACACTTCCCCTGCCAGCTCATTCCACAGTCTCACAACCCTCTGAGTGAATAACTTGGCCCTCATGTTCCCCTTAAACAGGTCACCTTTCACCCTTAACCCATGACGTCCAGTTCTAGTCTCACCCAACCTCAGTGGAAAAAGCCTCCCTACGTTAAACCTATCTATGCCCCTCATAATTTTGTACACCTCTATCAAATCTCCCCTCATTTTTCTACGCTCTAGGGAATAAAGTCCTAACCAATTCAGCCTTTTCTAATGAACTTTGAACCTTCCCTATAACTCAGTTCCTCAAGTCCTAGCATCATCCTTGTAAATTTTACCTCCACTCTTTCAATCTTATTGACTATTTTTCCTGCAGATGACCAAATATTTTATACACATTTTATCCCATATTCGAACTTTAACCTCTAACTTCATTTTTTATATAGTTCTTTATAATTGTTGAATGTCGTTTCTTGTTGCATGTCGTGTCAACATACAAATGTAGCACACAGAATGCTGGAGGAATGCAACAGGTCGGGAAACATTTATGGAAAGGCATAAAGAGTCAACATTTCAGGCCAGTCCCTCCATATACATTTAGACATGAAAATGTATATGGCAAATAAAGATAACCCTTAATCCTTGATCCCTACGGCCTTCCTATTAAGTGCAGTGTGATTTCTTTTCTTGTTCCGTCAGAGACGCAAGGATTTGAAAGTCCAGCACCTCTGTGACATGGTCGTACACTGCAAATACACTCAAGGGCCACTTAATTAGATACGTCATGCACCACTGCGTGTATGTCCTTAGTCTTCTGCTGCTATACTCCATTCTCTTCAAACTTCAGAAAAGCTCCTTTGCACACTTCTGTTGTAAGCTGGCTTGCAGGTAATGACCAACACAGCGCTAGATTGAACGGACCTGAATATGCCTGGGCTCATCCGATGACTTTGTGCTTTATATTCTGTGCTTCTCACTCATTTTTTTTTCGCTGTTTGTGTGATCTGGTCATTTTTCTGCATGTTGGGGTCTGATGTTTTCTTTGAAAATGTTCCACTGTGTTTCTTTGTTTCGTGGCTGTCTGTGTGAAGACAAACCTCAGGGTTGTGTACTGCGTACGTACTTTGATAATAAATGTACTTTGAATCTTTGAGTTACTGTCTCCTTCCTGTCAACTTGAACCACACTGGCCATTCTCTGACCTTGTTTATAATTTTTAAAATTTAGGGATACAGTGTAGAACGGGCCCTTCTGGCCCAATAAATCCTGCCTCCCAGCAACCCCCCTATTTAACCCTAGCCTAACCACAGGACAATTTACAATCACCAATTAACCTGATAGCATCCTGCTTACTGCTAGGCTACTGTGTCACCTCAGCCCGGCCATTCTCCTCTAACCTCTCTCACTAACCCTCATTTTCACCCACAGAACTGCAACTCGCTGGGCGTTCTTTTGCTTTTTCATACCACTCTCTGTAAACTCTAGAAACTGTTGTGCGTGAAAATCGCAGGAGATCAGCCGTTTCTGAGATACTCAAACCACCCCGTCTGGCACCAACAATCATTCCACCATCAAACCCACTTAGATCATATTTTGTCCCCATTCTGGTGTTTGAACTGAACCTCTTGACCGTGTCTGCATGCTTGTATGCATTGAGTTGCTGCCATATGATTGGCTGATCAGATATTTGCATTAAGGAGCAGGCGTACCTAATAAACTGGCCGCTGAGTGGTTTCTTTGCTGCTGTTTGTGTGTTGGGGGGGAGTAGGGGGCTTTGGGGTTCTAATGCTTTTTGCTGTCACTCTGTTTTCATGGATGCCTGCAAAGAACAAGAGTTTCAGGTTGTATATTGTATAGATTCTCTGACGGTAAATGAAACTGTTAAGTGTAATTCGCAGAGCCGGTCAGAATCGAACTTCAGTGTTAACAGAATGGCCTGATTCATATTCTGAGGTGATTTTTTTTGCATCAATCATGGTAATTGTGATTGCAATCATTTGTTCAAGGTCCAGGTTTGATTAGATTGGGTTCAATGCAAAGGGTTTGGATTACCATGGCAACTGACAGAAGGTAGTTATTTCATGGAGAGGCCTTTGATTACAGGATCATTATCGATACTTTGAGGTGTCAGTCAGCAGCTAAAAATGGAGTTGAACACATTATGATGCCATTGTTTTTGGAGGGGGCAGATTTTCATTCAGGATTCTGCGGTTTTGCTGACAGATTGACTTGTGATTAAACAAGTTGAATTGGCTTTCCAGTTAATCCTTCAGCTCCTGAAAGCACGAATCCTCCAAAATTCAAAACACTTTGAGGCATCAAAGTTCAACGTAGATTTATTTTCAAAGTACATATACAGCACTAACTACCTTGAGATTGATTTTCTCGTAAGCATTTACAGGAAAAAGGAATATGACAGAATTTTGCAGAGAGCTATACGTAAACAAAGATTGACAGCCAGTGTGCAAAAGAAAGCAAGTATTTTGTGGCGTTTCCCAATCTTGTGCAGTGATCCCTTCGTACCAGACGGTGTTGCAGCCAGTTAGAATGCTCTCCGCAGAACATCCGTAGAAATTTGCGAGTGTCTTTGGCGACAGGCCAAATCTCCTCAAAGTCCTCATGAAATATAGCGGCTGACATGCTTTCTTTGCTGCTGCTCACAGTAGATGTTCAACTATGTTGGCTCCCAGGACGACATATCGGATGTCCCATAATTTTCCCCATAGTAAATTGCAAATTGTTTTATTATTGACATATGTACCAAGGTAGAGTGGAAAAACATTGTTTTCCGTGAGATCCACAGACAGATCATTTCATCCCTTCAGTGCCTCAAGGCAGTAGATGGGAAAAACCGAAGATAGTGCAGCAGTGTACCTAATGTTATTACAGTGGCAGTAATCCAGGTTCAGTTCCACTGCTGTCTTTAAGAGTTCCTACATTCTCCCCGTGACTGCGTGGGTTTCCTCCGGGTGCTCTGGTTTCCTCCCACATTCCAAAGATGTACCGGTTAGGGTTAGTAAACTGTGGGCATGCAACGTTGGCACCAGAATCTGAGCCAGCACAATCTTCAAATTATGTTGGTCGCTAGTGTAAACAACACATTTCACTGTGTTTAAAAAGCAAGCACGAGGAAATCTGCAGATGCTGGAAATTCAAGCAACACACACAAAATGCTGGTGGAACACAGCAGGCCAGGCAGCATCTATAGGGAGAAGCACCGTCGACGTTTTGGGCCGAGACCCTTCGTCAGGACTAACCGAAAGGAAAGATAGTAAGAGATTTGAAAGTAGTGGGGGGAGGGGGAAATGTGAAATGATAGGAGAAGGCCGGAGGGGGTGGGATGAAGCTAGGAGCTGGAAAGGTGATTGGCGAAAGTGATACAGAGCTGGAGAAGGGAAAGGATCATGGGACAGGAGGCCTCAGGAGAAAGAAAGGGGGAGAGGGGGGAGCACCAGAGGGAGATGGAGAACAGGCAGAGTGATGGGCAGAGAGAGAGAAAAAAAGAGGAGGGGGAAAAAAACTAAATATGTCAGGGATGGGGTAAGAAGGGGAGGAGGGGCATTAACGAAAGTTAGAGAAATCAATCTTCATGCCATCAAGTTGGAGGCTACCCAGCTGGTATATAAGGTGTTGTTCCTCCAACCTGAGTGTGGCTTCATCTTGACAGTAGAGGAGGCCATGGATAGACATATCGGAATGGGAATGGGACGTGGAATTAAAATGTGTGGCCACTGGGAGATCCTGCTTTCTCTGGCGGACAGAGCATAGGTGTTTAGCGAAACGGTCTCCCAGTCTGCGTCATTTCACTGTGAATTTTGATGTTTCAATGTGCATTTGTTCATTATGTGCCGTATTGTATGACGTGGGCTATCATGACCATGATTATTTTTGGAAAATTTTTCTGCAGAAGTGGTTTGCCATTGCCACCTTCTGGGCAGTATCTTCACAAGATGGGTGACCCCAGGCATTATCAATATTGAAAATAATTAGGAAAATGTGTAGCTCGGGTGGTTGACAGTTGCATCGAGTTGTTCTCTGATCTTGGCAACTTACTTGCAAACATTTCGTCATCATACGAGGAGACGCAGTCAGTGCGTTGGTGATTGTTGTGTGTGTCCCCCCCCGAATGCTTGGCCTTGATATGATTTTCAGTCAGCAGATTGGATGTCAATTGTGATGTGAGGAGGAACTATCATCACTGATTGTGTGGTGAATTTCGTGCACTGTGGTCAGGAATTTTGCCCACATCAGCTCATAAATAGGATCAAGGTCTGCATGTTTGTATATGGAATTGTGCATGCAAAGCTGTGCTTCTAGGAATTCTGTCCCATGTTGCGTGTTTGCTTGCGCCATAACTTTCACTGACACCCAGTCGAAATAGTGCCCCTCTCGATCTTCATGGGTAGAGACGAGGCAGAGTTGGTCGTGCCGTTTCACAGCCGGTTGATGTTCGTGAATCCTTGTGGGTAGTTTTCTCTCTCAGTTTGGCCGATGTAATATTCCCTGTGGTCTCCACATCAGCCTTGTCTACTAGCTTGGTTGACTCTTTTGGTCTGCAAAGTATATAAAGGAGGGCACACCACAATTTACAGTGCACTAATGATGACTCCTCATATGGTGATGAAAAGTTTGCAAGAAAATTGCAAAGATCAGAGAACAACTCAACCCAGCCATTATCAATCCTCTTCAAAGATTGTCTACCTGGCGTCAGTGGTGATATAACCAGGACTTGTGATATGCACCGGCTGCTCGCACGACCATCCACCACCTGCTCTGGTGTACATGTAAAAAAAAGTGAGCTTAATATAGTGTCATCGTTAGAGAGGAAGTGTGGGCAGACTATAAGGAGCAAGGTAGATTGTATGGTCAAAGTTAAAAATGCAGAAGTAACCAGCTAAATTTTCAGATTGATATGAAACCATTTTGTTACCAATCCGGGAACAAAGTCCCCTTTTTTCCAGTGGTATAATACTGGAAAAACAGCGTTGTGCATTTGAATTTCTGAGGCAGAATTATGCAGAGGAGCAGCTGGGGTTTCCTTTGAGCCTGTTGCCTGCATAACAATTGGCTTTGCTGTGCCGCTGCCCTAGAGATTGTTCTCTGCATGCATTCAGATGCAGAGCCCCGTTCATTTGCAAGCTCGACATCAGAAGGCTGCCTTCTCCTTCAGATCAGAGATGGAGGCACAAGGGATAGGGCAGTCCATTCTGTTTCCATCCCTAATGCTTCAGACAGTAGCAAGAGACGAAAGTGATGGCGGCAATCACTCCACCCTGCGACATTTTGAAGTGAAAATGCTCCTTTAGCTCTGCTCATCCTGCACTCTGCGGGGGTGCTGCTACACACGGTGGACATGCTGATGTGGCACCAGCGTGGTGACAATTGCAGACTGCCCTTAGCACATCTCCAGCTGTGTCAGTTGCTAATGCAAATGATGCGCTTCATTGTACGAGGGGTGATCGATAAGTTTGTGGCCCAAGGTAGAAGGAGTCAATTTTAGAAAACCGAGCACATTTATTTTTCAACATAGTCCCCTCCTACATTTACACACTTAGTCCAGCGGTCATGGAACATACGGATCGTGGACCTTCAGAAAGTCTCCACAGCAGGGGGATTGATAAGTTTGTGGCCTACGGTAGAAGGAGATGAGTTATTAACTTCAAACTTTCAGCATAATCACTCAGAGTTGACCTGCGTGTGACCTGCATGTACAAGGCATTGGTGAGGCCAAATATGGAGAATTATGTACAGTTCTGGTCACCAAATTATAGGAAAGATATCAACAAATTAGACTAAGAGATGTGAAAAAGAGTTTAAGAGATTAGAGATGTGAAAAAAACTAAGGAGCTGGTGGTGGACCTGAGGAGGGCTAAGGCACCGGTGACCCCTGTTTCCATCCAAGGGGTCAGTGTGGACATGGTGGAGGATTACAAATACCTGGGGATACGAATTGACAATAAACTGGACTGGTGAAAGAACACTGAGGCTGTCTACAAGAAGGGTCAGAGCCGTCTCTATTTCCTGAGGAGACTGAGGTCCTTTAACATCTGCCAGACGATGCTGAGGATGTTCTACGAGGCTGTGGTGGCCAGTGCTATCATGTTTGCTGTTGTGTGCTGGGGCAGCAGGCTGAGGGTAGCAGACACCAACAGAATCAACAAACTCACTCGTAAGGCCAGTGATGTTGTGGGGGTGGAACTGGACTCTCTGATGGTGGTGTCTGAAAAGAGGATGCTGTCCAAGTTGCATGCCATCTTGGACAATGTCTCCCATCCACTCCATAATGTACTGGTCAGGCACAGGAGTACATTCAGCCAGAGATTCATTCCGCTGAGATGCAACACTGAGTGTCATAGGAAGTCATTCCTGCCTGTGGCCATCAAACTTTACAACTCCTCCCTCGGAGTGTCAGACACCCTGAGCCAATAGGCTGGTCCTGGACTTATTTCCACTTGGCATAATTTACTTATTATCAATTAATTATTTATGGTTTTATATTGCTATATTTCTACACTATTCTTGGTTGTTGCGACTGTAACGAAACCCAATTTCCCTCAGGATCAATAAAGTATGTCTGTCTGTCTGAGAGTACAGAGGAGATTTACTAGAACGTTACCTGGGTTTCAGCACCTAAATTACAGGGAAAGGTTGAACAAGTTAGGTCTTTATTCTTTGGAGCATAGGAGGTTGAGGGGAGACGTGATCGAGGTATTTAAAATTATGAGGGGGATAGATCGAGTTGACGTGGATAGGCTTTTTCCATTGAGAGTAGGGGAGATTCAAACAAGAGTTGAGAGTTAAGGGGCTGAAGTTTAGGGGTAACACGAGGGGGAATTTCTTTACTCAGAGAGTGTAGCTGTGTGGAACGAACTTCCAGTAGAAGTGGGAGAGGCAGGTTCGGTATTGTCATTTAAAAAAAAATTGGATAGGTATATGGACAGGGAAGGAGTGGAGGGTTATGGGCTGAGTGCAGGTAGGTGGGACTAGGTGAGAGTAAGCGTTCGGCATGGACTAGAAGGGCCGAGATGGCCCGTTTCCGTGCTGTAATTGTTATATGGTTATAACAAGAGTGGTATAATTCATCTCCTTCTGCCTTAGGCCATGAACTTATCAATCACCTCTTGTATATTTCCATGTGCGTTTGATAAATAAAACTGAACTCGAAACTGTAGTTTGTAAGCAGTGGACTTCAGTAAATTTTCTCTTAAGATTCAAGATTGTTTAATGTCATTTCCAGCACACAAATGTAAAAGAGGAAGAAATAATTGTTACTCCAGATTCGATGCAGCACAAAGCAAACACAATAAGATGAAGATCCCAATAATGGTTCAAAGGGTTCAGTTTAATATCAGAGAATGTGTACCTGAAATTCACAGACACCATGAAGCAAGAAACCCCAAGGAAAGAGTAATAGAAACATCAGAACTCCCACCCCCATGCACATGATCCGCCACCATGCATGCAACAGCAAAAGAGACATTGATCTAGAGTCTATCAAAAGCCACAGTTCCATCCCAGCACCGGTACTGTGTGGTTCTGCATCCTGACCGTCCGAGGGTCAGGGTTAGGGTTAATGCGAGCACTGGGCTCGGCACGCAGTCCTGGAGTGGATGGTGGGGAGGGAGGAGTGGTTCTGCATCCTGACCGTCCGAGGTCCATTATCAAGGAAGTTACACACTAGCGTATTTACACCAAGCTGTGTGGAACAAGGCCTTTGGGACAATAATGCTCTTAAAACCAGCATAAGGGTGATCAAAATTTAAAATTAAAGTTTGTTTATCACGTGTATGTTGAAACATAAAGTGAAACGCCTTGTTTGTATAAATAACCAACACAACCTGACGACGTGCTGGGGACAGCCTGTAAGTGATACCACACATTCTGGCACCAATGTAGCTGATGCACTATCAATTACTCCAAAAGACTGGACGTAGAGTAAATACTGAAAGGCTTTTATTAACAGTAAAATGGATCCACATCCATGCCGGATGTCTGCCCTGGACTGTGGGAGGAGCAGTGACACAATCGCCTTTATACAGGGGTCTGTGGGAGGAGCCACAGAGGCAGTCAGCAGAGGGGCGTGTCCAGACAGATAGCCTAGTTACAACCTATATAGACGGTTTGCCACAGTAGCCTACCCACAATGTTCAGCACAACAACACAACAAACAACAATTTCTTTGGCAGTTCAAACTGGGCACGTCTGCACAAGCGCGTGGAGGTCGGCCGGTGAGAGCAGCAGGAGAGTTTAAAAGGAAGACAGATTTACAGAGCGGGCGTCAGAGAAGTGGGAGACAGAGTAGGAAGGCTTTGGCTCAACGGAGCTTAGGTGATAACAGGTTGAAGGCAGGAAGGTTATCTGTTTAAAATAAACGCAGAGGGTATGTGTGTGAGGCTGGTTTTCTGAGCTCGGTGTTAGATGTGGGAGATCCTGGAGACTCCCGGACGACCACATCTGCACCAGGTGCATCGAGCTGCAGCTTCTTGGGGACCGGGTTAGGGAACTGGAGATGCAGCTCGATGAACTTCGTCTGGTCGGGGAGAGTAAGGCGGTGATAGAGAGGAGTTACAGGCAGGTGGTCACTCCGGGACCACAGGAGACAGATAAGTGGGTAACAGTCAGGAGAGGAAAGGGGAAGAGTCAGGTACTAGAGAGTACCCCTGTGGCTGCCCCCCTAACAATAAGTACTCCTGTTTGAGTACTGTTGGGGAGACGGCCTACCTGGGGGAAGCAACAGTGGCCGTGCCTCTGTCACAGAGTCTGTCCCTGTGGCTCAGAAGGGTAGGGAAGGGAAGAGGAAGGCAGTGGTGATAGGGGACTCTATAGCTAGGGGGTCAGACAGGCGATTCTGTGGATGCAGGAAAGAAACACAGATGGTAGTTTGCCTCCCAGGTGCCAAGGTCCGGGATGTTTCTGATCATGTCCACGATATCCTGAAAAGGGAAGGAGAACAGACAGAAGTCGTGGTACATATTGGTACCAGTAACATAGCTAGGAAAAGGGAGGAGGCCCTGAAAATAGACTACAGGGAGTTAGGAGAGAAGCAGGACCTTGAAAGTAGTAATCTCGGGATTACTGCCTGTGCCAGGCGACAGTGAGAGTAGGAATAGAATGAGGTGGAGGATAAGTGCATGGCTGAGGGGTTGGAGCAGGGAGCAGGGATTCAGATTTCTGGATCATTGGGACCTCTTCTGGGGCAGGTGTGACCTGTACAAAAAGGACTGGTTACACTTGAATCCTAAGGGGACCATTATCCTGGCAGGGAGGTTTGCTGAGGCTATTGGGGAGAGTTTAAACTGGAATCACTGGGGGGAGGGAACCAAACTGGAGAGACGGAGGAAAGGGAGGTTGGCTCACAAATAGAGGAAGTTTGGAGACAGTGTGAGAGGGAGGATAGGCAGGTGATAGAGAAGGGATGTGCTCAGACCGAAGGTTTGAGATGTGTCTATTTTAATGTGAGGAGTATCATGAATAAAGCAGATGAGCTTAGAGCATGGATCAATACTTGGAGTTACGATGTTGTGGCCATTACAGAGACTTGGATGGTGCAGGGACAGGAATGGCTACTTCAAGTGCTAGGCTTTGGTGTTTCAGAAAGGACAGGGAGGGAGGTAAAAGAGGTGGGGGCATGGCACTACTGATCAGAGACCGTGTCACGGCTGCAGAAAAGGAGAAAGTCATGGAGGGATTGTCTACGGAGTCTCTGTGAGTGGAAATTAGGAATAGAAAGGGGTCAGTAACTCTTCTGGGTGTTTTTTATAGACCACCCAATAGTAACAGGGACATTGAGGAGCAGATAGGGAGACAGATTCTGGAAAGGTGTAATAATAACAGGGTTGTT
>NC_082716.1:112017542-112070614 GCF_030144855.1 Hypanus sabinus
GCTTACAGAGAATGGTGCAAGAAACAACAAGAGACATCATCCAGTGAGCAACAGTGCTGTGGGTGAAAACGCCTCGTTAATGAGAGAGGTCGGAGGAGAATGGCCAGACTGGCTCGAGCTGACAGGAGGGTGACAGTAACTCAAATAACCACGTGTACAACAGTGGTGTGCAGAAGAGCGTCTCTACACACAGCACGTTGAACCCTTCAAGTGGGTGAGCGACAGCAGCGTAAGACCACGGACGTACACTCAGTGGCCACTTTATTAGGTACAGGAGGTAATGAATAAAGTGGCCGCACAGTGTAATGTTGTGTTGGCAAAACTTGAGTCTTTAAAGAACCAGCTGTGTCTTGTTGCCAGTTTCTGGTTGCTATTCACTGATCGGTTTATTTAATCCCTGTTATTTTCTGTGTTCCCTTTCCCCACCTGTTGTGCTGGTGTCACAGACAGACCTCAACGTCACACCTGGCTCCCTCCTATATATAATAAAGTGGCATTGAGAGTGTGCAGTTGATATAGTCTAAATAGTCACCGTGGTTCCTTGATCGTAGACTCCCCAGCAAGGGTAATCTGTGTCTTTCTATCAAGCTGTTAAAGTTTTGTATGGCTGAACAAGGTCTTTCTGTATTATAAGTGTGTACACCCTCTGCATAATATACGCAGCCCCCACCTCACACTATTCATCACCGCCACTATTTCACGGCCCTCCGCCGACCTACAGGAAAGGGATTGGAAGAATACAGAGAAAATATTCAAGTATGTTGCCAGGAATTGAGGACCTGAGTTATAGGGAAAGGTTGAACAAGTTTGGTCTTTATTCTTTGTACAGAGGAGATTTACTGGAATGTTACCTGGGTTTCACACCTAAGTTACAGGGATTTGCTGTAACTTGAGGACCTGAGTTATAGGGAAAGGTTGAATAGGTTGGGATTTTATTCCCTTGAACGTAAGAGGAGGAAGGGAGATTTGTTAGAGGTGTACAAGGTTATATAGCAGGGGTGGGCAAACTTTTTGACTTGAGGGCCACAAAGGGTTCTAAGATTTGACAGGGGGGCCGGACCAGGAGCAGATGGATGGAGTGTTTTGGTAATACACCTCATAAGAGAAAATAAAATATCATGGGATATGTAGAAAACATGTGCTTTAATTTCAATTGAAAATGAACACATGCATTACAACAAAATATCTGTCTTTGAAGTCCCATGGTATTTAGCTATTTATTGAAATGACTTTTAAAACACTGAAAATTAAATGAATAAAATACAGCTTTTTTTAATAGTAACAGTTATTATTTTAAAGCACTGAAAATTCTGTTATCCTTCAAGATATTATCATCATCACTCTCCTCCTGACTGTCTTTATTTCAAAAACGGTAGGAGATGCAGGTCTACTTGTCCTGCTCCTTCTTATTCAATTGTCCCCTGTGTCAAAACTCAACAACAACCCGCACAATGACAGAGCAGTGAGAGCGCGCCAGTATGCGGAGCTCTGTGCTCGCAAATCCCCGCAGGCTATCTCCCTTAGCCGGAACGCTGGCTAATTGTGAGCCGGTTCGGATGTGCCAGGAAATGGGTCGCCACAAGGTCACAAAGTAAAGCGCAAATGTGGAGTAATACGCTGCACCTCAACAAAGGTCAATGTATATAGAGTGCGTCATCTATTGGGAAAACACCAGAATTGCGGGGAAAAAAATGTTAACAAGGTTTATTAATATAATTTCATCAAGTTCTGCGGGCCGGATTAAAAAGCTTAATGGGCCGCATATGGCCCCCGGGCCGTAGTTTGCCCATGCCTGTTATATAGGGTAAAACTCCAGATTGGAGCCACCTCGGGCAGCTGAACATCGATGAACATCCTTCCAACAGGTCCTGCAGCCAAACACATTGCTTCATGAGCTGTCCTTTGGAGGACACGGTGAGGCCGAGATGGGGTATCTCAGGATCTCCATAACTTCTGCCCAGGCTTGTGATGGTGATGATCATCACCCATTGTCCTTCGAGGCAGACGGATGCCAACCAACCGCCAAACAGATAGGGGAAATGCAAGCCGGCTTTTCCCACTGAGCTTGAGAGAGACTGCAACAGGAGGTCATGGGTTATGGGTGAAAGGTGAAATGCTAAGGGGAATTTAAGGGGGAGCTTCTTCATTCAGAGGACGCTGAGAGTGGATGCGGTGTCAATTTCAACATTGAAGAGAAAGTTTGATAGGTACCTTAAAGGGAGGGGTATGGAGGTCTATGGTCCAGGCACATTTCAATGGGATTAGGCAGAACAACAGTTTGGCATGTTTCTGTGCTCTAGACCTCTGTGACTGTATGACTTTGAAGTTACACAACAGGTATCCAAAGTTCAAAGTATGTATATGTACCCATATACAATCCTGAGATTCATTTTCTTGTGGGCGTACTCAATAAACCCGTAGAACAATAACCGTAACAGCATCAGTGAGACCCCACAACCAGGGCATTCAGCCAGAGTGCAGAAATCAACAAACTCTCCAAGTAGAAAAAGAGGAAATAATAATAAACAATAAATATTGAGAACATGGGATGAAAAGTCCTTGAGAGTGAGTCCATAAGTTGTGGGAATATTTCATTGATGGGGTGAGTGAAGTGGAGTGGATTATCTCCTCTGGGTCAGCAGCCTGATGGTTGAGGGGTAGTAATTGTTCCTGAACCTGGTGGTGTGAGTCCTGAGGCTCCTGAACCTTCTTCCCAATAGCAGCAGTGAGAAGAGAACATGACCTGGGTGGTGAGGGTCCCTGATGATGGATGTGCTGTGTGGGGAGAGTTTTATCTGTGATGGGCTGGGCCAGATCCTACTTTGTGTAGGTCTTTCCATTTGGGGCATTGGTGTTTCTATACTGGGCTGTGTCGCAGCCGGTCAATATACTCTCCACTACACATCTGTAGAAGGCAGAATCTCTGCAAACTCCTAACGAAGTAGAGGTGCTACTGTGCTTTCTTCATGATGGCACTCAGGGGTCAATCATAGACCATAGGGAAGAGTGTTGTGACTTGTTTCTTAAAAGTGGTGTCAGTAACTGGTCTTACTGGAAAAAAACTCTGCGCTTTGTGATGTCGTTCATTAATGTTGCACCATGTTCTTTGTGCCTCTGGTCCATTGTAGAGATGATCTTCAAAGACTATTAAAGAATATATTCAAAACCTGACAATAACAATAATTTGCACCAACATAACACTGACAATGTCATAAAACGATGCGTGACAGGAGCACTTGCCTACTGCCTGTTATATTGCTGGTGTTTAGGGCAGCAATGAGGGTCCTCCATCTCTGGGGGTGTTCAGGGCTTCCTTCATCGTGTCAGAGGCTTCCTCTCGGTTTTCACTCCTGTCAGCCATACAAGACGTGAGTGGAGAATCAGGAATACCATCACACACAGACGTGGAAGGATTCTTCACTGCTGTCTTTGTGATATTTTTGATGAGTCAGGGTTGTTGGCCCCGAGCTGAACCCCCAAACCTGGAGGACCGTGGACCACTCTTAGTCTGACCTCTACCCCTTGACCCTAGCAAGAGCCAGAACACAAGGCCCTGACTCCAGCCAGAATGGCTCTCCGGGTCACTGAGGCACCCAAACCTCCAAACCCTATGACAAGACTGTGGTCCTCTTGGAGGATGTCAGGAGGGATCAAAAGGAATTTGGCAGTAGATCGCTTCTGGGATGTCAAGGCAGATGATCATGAGCTTTGTCCAGTAGATAATGTGGGTGTGAAAGAAAAGTCTTAAATAAGAGGTTTAGGGAAGAAATTCCAAAATTTGGGAACTTGACCACAATAACACATGGCCGAGGACAGTTTAAGCACATGAGATCAGACCTAAAGAACAAAGCAAGCTCCAAAGTGGGGCCTGCAAGAAATGTTTCATCAGTCAAAATAGGAGAAAGCTAGCCTCAAGGATCCATGAATATCAACTAGCTGTTAACTCTCCCTAGTCTCTACCCATGAAGATCAAGAGAGACACAAATTCGACTGGGCATCAGTGGAAGTTATGGACCAGTGAACATGCGACGTGCGAGAGAATTCCTAGAAGCGTGGTTTTGCATGAACAATTCTATAAATGGACACGTAGACCTTGTTCCCATTCATAAGCCAATGCAGGCAAAATTCCAGACAATGCACAGAGACCAATCAGCAATGAGACCTCCCTCCCTACGTCACAACTGACTTTCCGTAACAACTGCCAATCAGCTGACTGACAAGTATATAAAAGTCCAGCATTCAGCAGACACAGCACAAGTGAACAGCTCATCGACGATGTATGGTGATGAAACGTTTACAAATAGATTGCCAAGATCGGAGAACAACTCGACCCAACCATCAACCACCCAAGCTACACATTTTCTGAGTTATTTCCAAAGATCAGAATTGGAGAAAGGATTTTGTATCTCCTGCGATGATTCCACCTTCAGGACTCCTTCTTCATCTTTCCATGGTCGTTCTGACTATGGCAGGGTCTGCAATCCTCTGTCCTATTTTGCTTCTCCCTCAGGGTGCCTATTAGAGATGCACGTCCAGGAGGCAGTCCTTTAGCCCACTGACCCCATCAAGTCAGGGGACAGTTTCTGTGCAGCAACCCTTTCTGAGAAGAATGAGAATACCTCACTTCACAAGGCCCAGAGCCTCTTGCGCAGCTCAGCCCGGTGACTTTCCCACCCACAACGTCCACTCCTCTCTCCGAGATGATAAGGCTGTGAGACTGCCCGTCTGCCCTGCTTTGTGTCTGTGAACTTTGCGGCGATTTGCCCCACTAAAATGATGAACTGAATACAAAGGCTTTGGGCCCACTCCAGGCTGATCCGTGGATTTGCATCTGAGGACTCAATTTGGTTCAGAATGCTGTTGTCGTTCCTCGCTTCTGTTTGGAGGATTTGTTTTTTTATTCTCTTTCTCTCTGCGCATTGGGGGTTGGGCTTTATTTTTTAAATTGGGTTGGTTCTGATTTCTTGCTTTGTGGCTGCCTGTAAGCAGACAAATCTCAAGGTCGTATGATTTATACATTCTTTGAAAAAGTTGGTGGAATTCAGTAGGTCGGGCAGCATCCATGGAGAGGAACAAACAGTCAACGTTTTGGGTGGACTGGAAAGGAAGCGGGAAGAAGCCAGAATGAGAAGGT
Source organism: Hypanus sabinus (assembly GCF_030144855.1). Taxonomy (NCBI): domain Eukaryota; kingdom Metazoa; phylum Chordata; class Chondrichthyes; order Myliobatiformes; family Dasyatidae; genus Hypanus; species Hypanus sabinus. Next base: position 112,022,677 of record NC_082716.1, read on the forward strand.
GAGGGAGGGAGTACGTACCAGCAGGTGGCAGGTAAAGCCAGGTGAGTGCGGGAGGGGGGATGAAGTGAGAAGCTGAGAGGTGACAGGTAGAAAAGGTAAAATGCTGAAGAAGAAGGAATCAAAGTTCAAAGTAAGTTTATTATCAAAGTACGTATATATCACCATGTACAAGCCTGAGATTCTTTTTCCTGTGGACACACTCAGCAAATCCAAGAAACACAGTAGAACCAATGAAAGACGGCGCCCAGCAGGGTGGACAAACAACCAACATGGAAAGGACAGCAAACTGTGCAAAAATAATATAATAATAAATAAGTAATAACCATCAGGGACCTGAGAGAGTGCTTGGAAGCGAGTCCGGAGATTGCTCAGTGATGCACAGCCTGATGGTTGAGGGTTAATATCTGTTTCTGAACCTGTGAGTCCTGATGCTCTTGTACCTTCTTCAGTGAGAAGAGAGCATGGCCTGGGTGGTGGGGGTCCCCGAGGACGGATGCTGGTTTCCTGTGACAGGGCTTTGTGTAGGTGTTCTCAATGTTGTGGATGGCTTTACCTGCAACGTTCTGTGCCGGATCCGCTACTTTTTGTGGGATTTTCCATTCCAGGGCAGTGGTGCTCCGTACCAGGCTGTGATGCAACACTCTCTACTAAGTGAAAAAAAAGGAAAGGGGCACCATGCAAAAGTTTGGGCGCCCCAAGAGATTTGAGCTCTCAGATAACTTTTACCAAGGTCTCAGTCCTTAATTAGCTTGTTAGGGCTATGGCTTGTTCACAGTCAGTGTTAGGAAAGGCCAGGTGATGCAAATTTCAAAGCTTTATAAATACCCCGACTCCTCAAACCTTGTCCCAACAATCACCAGCCATGGGCTCCTCTAAGCAGCTGCCTTGCACTCTGAAAATTAAAATAAACGATGCCCACAAAGCAGAAGGTTATAAGAAGATAGCAAAGTGTTTTCAGGTAGCTATTTCCTCAGTTCGTAATGTAATTAAGAAATGGCAGTTAACAGGAATGGTGGAGGTCAAGTTGAGGTCTGGAAGACCAAGAAAACTTCCCAAGAGAACTGCTCGTAGGATTGATAGAAAGGCGAATCAAAACCCCTGTGCAAAAGACCTTCAGGAAGATTTAGCAGACTCTGGAGTGGTGGGTGTTCTACTGTGCAGTGACACCTGCACAAATATGACCTCATGGAAGAGTCATCAGAAGAAAACCTTTCCTGTGTCCTCACCACAAAATTCAACATCAGAAGTTTGCAAACAAGCCTGATGCATTTTGGAAACAAGTCCTGTGGAATGATGAAGTTAAAATAGAACTCTTTGACCACAATGAGCAAAGGTACGTTTGGAGAAAAGGATGCAGAATTTCATGAGAAGAACACCTCTCCAACTGTTAAGCACGGGGGTGGATCGATCATGCTTTGGGCTTGTGTTGCACCCAGTGGCACGGGGAACATTTCACTGTTAGAGGGAAGAATGAATTCAATTAAATACCAACAAATTCTGAAAAAAGCTGAAGATGAAAAGAGGATGGCTTCTACAACAGGATAATGATCCTAAACTCACCTCAAAATCCACAATGGACTACCTCAAGAGGCGCAAGCTGAAGGTTTTGCCGTGGCCCTCACAGTCTCCTGACCTAAACATCATCAAAAATCTATGGATAGACCTCAAAAGTGCAGTGCATGCAAGATGGCACAAGAATCTCACAGAACTAGAAGCAAGGAAGAATGGGCAAAAATCCCTCACACAAGAATTGAAAGACTCTTACCTGGCTACAGAAAGCATTTACAAGCTGTGATACTTGCCAAAGGGGATGTTACTAAGTACTGACCATGCAGGGTACCCGAACTTTTTCTTCAGGCCTTATCCCTTTTCATTATTTTGATACTGTGAAAGATGGAAATAAAAAAGGAATCTTGCTTAAAATATTAAAGAAATGTGTCATCTTTAACTTAATGCCTTTTGGAAATCAGGTCATCTTTTATTCAATTAGCTATTCACAGTGACTGAAATTTTGACGAGAGGTGCCTAAAACTTTTCATGCCACTGTATGTGTTGGACCCAGGGCAGTCTCTATAGAAGCTTCTAGGAGTGTGGAATCCGTTCACAAAGCAATCCTATCAAAATCAGATTCCTTCTTCGTCAGCCCATTACCTTTTCTACCAATCACTTCCCATCTTCCCTCCCTTGGTGGCTCCACCTGTCAACTCCAAGTTGCTCGCTTCATCCCTCCCCACCACCCTCTCAACTTCCCCCCTGGCCTGACTCCACCTAACACCTCCCAGCTTGTGCATCTCGCCCTCCCTCCCCATGATCACCACCTTCTTGTTTTAACTTCTTTCTCCTTCCTTTACAGTCCTGAAGAAGCATCTTAACTCAAAGTAATCTCCATCAACACTGTCTGACCTGCTGAGTTCCTCCAGCATTTTGTGTGTGTTACTCTGTCCATAGACACTGTCTGACCTGCTGAGTTCCTCCAGCATTTTGTGTGTGTTACTCTGTCCATAGACACTGTCTGACCTGCTGAGTTCCTCCAGTATTTTGTGTGTGTTACTCTGTCCATAGACACAGTCTGACCTGCTGAGTTCCTCCAGCATTTTGTGTGTGTTACTCTGTTCATAGACACTGCCTGACCTGCTGAGTACCTCCAGCATTTTGTGTGTGTTACTCTGTCCATAAACACTGTCTGACCTGCTGAGTTCCTCCAGCATTTTGTGTGTGTTACTCTGACCATAGGCACAGTCTGACCTGCCGAGTTCCTCCAGCATTTTGTGTGTGTTACTCTGTCCATAGACACTGTATGACCTGCCGAGTTCCTCCAGCATTTTGTGTGTGTTACTCTGTCCATAGGCACTGTATGACCTGCAGAGTTCCTCCAGCATTTTGTGTGTGATGCTCTGTCCATAGACACTGTCTGACCTGCTGAGTTCCTCCAGCATTTTGTGTGTGTTACTCTGTCCATAGACACTGTCTGATCTGCTGAGTTCCTCCAGCATTTTGTGTGTGTTACTCTGACCATAGACACTGTCTGACCTGCTGAGTTCCTCCAGCATTTTGTGTGTGTTACTCTGACCATAGACACTGTCTGACCTGCTGAGTTCCTCCAGCATTCTGTGTGTGTTACTCTGATCATAGACACTGTCTGACCTGCTGAGTTCCTCCAGCATTTTGTGTGTGTTACTCTGATCATAGACACTGTCTGACCTGCTGAGTTCCTCCGGCATTTTGTGTGTGTTACTCTGACCATAGACACTGTCTGACCTGCTGAGTTCCTCCAGCATTTTGTGTGTGTTACTCTGTCCACAGACACTGTCTGACCTGCTGAGTTCCTCCAGCATTTTGTGTGTGTTACTCTGCCCATCAACACTATCTGAGCTGCTGTGTTCCTCCAGCATTTTGTGTGTGTTACTCTGACCATAGACACTGTCTGACCTGCTGAGTTCCTCCAGCATTTTGTGTGTGTTACTCTGTCCATGGACACTGTCTGACCTGCTGAGTTCCTCCAGAATTTTGTGTGTGTTACTCTGTTCATAGACACTGCCTGACCTGCTGTATTCCTCCAGAACTTTGTGTGTGTTACTCTGTCCATAGACACTGTCTGATCTGCTGAGTTCCTCCGGCATTTTGTGTGTGTTACTCTGACCATAAACACTGTCTGACCTGCTGAGTTCCTCCAGCATTTTGAGTGTGTTACTCTGTCCATAGACACTGTATGACCTGCAGAGTTCCTCCAGCATTTTGTGTGTGTTACTCGGTCCATAGACACTGTCTGACCTGCTGAGTTCCTCCAGAATTTTGTGTGTGATACTCTGTCCATAGACACTGTCTGACCTGCTGAGTTCCTCCAGCATTTTGTGTGTGTTACTCTGACCATAGACACTGTCTGACCTGCTGAGTTCCTCCAGCATTTTGTGTGTGTTACTCTGACCATAGACACTGTCTGACCTGCTGAGTTCCTCCAGCATTCTGTGTGTGTTACTCTGATCATAGACTCTGTCTGACCTGCTGAGTTCCTCCAGCATTTTGTGTGTGTTACTCTGATCACAGACACTGTCTGACCTGCTGAGTTCCTCTGGCATTTTGTGTGTGTTACTCTGACCATAGACACTGTCTGACCTGCTGAGTTCCTCCAGCATTTTGTGTGTGTTACTCTGTCCACAGACACTGTCTGACCTGCTGAGTTCCTCCAGCATTTTGTGTGAGTTACTCTGTCCATAGACACTGTCTGACCTGCTGTGTTCCTCCAGCATTTTGTGTGTGTTACTCTGTCCATAGACACTGTCAGACCTGCTGAGTTCCTCCAGCATTTTGTGTGTGTTACTCTGTCCATAGACACTGTCTGACCTGCTGAGTTCCTCCAGTATTTTGTGTGTGTTACTCTGTCCATAGACACAGTCTGACCTGCTGAGTTCCTCCAGCATTTTGTGTGTGTTACTCTGTTCATAGACACTGCCTGACCTGCTGAGTTCCTCCAGAATTTTGTGTGAGTTACTCTGTCCATAGACACTGTCTGACCTGCTGAGTTCCTCCAGCATTTTATGTGTTACTCTGTCCATAGACACTGTCTGACCTGCTGAGTTCCTCCAGCATTTTGTGTGTGTTACTCTGTCCATAGACACTGTCTGACCTGCTGAGTTCCTCCAGCATTTTGTGTGTGTTACTCTGTCCATAGACACTGTCTGACCTGCTGAGTTCCTCCAGCATTTTGTGTGAGTTACTCTGTCCATGGACACTGTCTGACCTGCTGAGTTCCTCCAGCATTTTGTGTGTGTTACTCTGTCCATAGACACTGTCTGACCTGCTGAGTTCCTCCAGCATTTTGTGTGTGTTACTCTGACCATAGACACTGTCTGACCTGCTGAGTTCCTCCAGCATTTTGTGTGTGTTACTCTGACCATAGACACTGTCTGACCTGCTGAGTTCCTCCAGCATTCTGTGTGTGTTACTCTGATCATAGACTCTGACTGACCTGCTGAGTTCCTCCAGCATTTTGTGTGTGTTACTCTGATCACAGACACTGTCTGACCTGCTGAGTTCCTCTGGCATTTTGTGTGTGTTACTCTGACCATAGACACTGTCTGACCTGCTGAGTTCCTCCAGCATTTTGTGTGTGTTACTCTGTCCACAGACACTGTCTGACCTGCTGAGTTCCTCCAGCATTTTGTGTGAGTTACTCTGTCCATAGACACTGTCTGACCTGCTGTGTTCCTCCAGCATTTTGTGTGTGTTACTCTGTCCATAGACACTGTCAGACCTGCTGAGTTCCTCCAGCATTTTGTGTGAGTTACTCTGTCCATAGACACTGTCTGAGCTGCTGTGTTCCTCCAGCATTTTGTGTGAGTTACTCTGACCATAGACACTGTCTGACCTGCTGAGTTCCTCCAGTATTTTGTGTGTGTTACACTGTCCATAGACACTGTCTGACCTGCTGAGTTCCTGCAGCATTTTGTGTGTGTTACTCTGTCCATAGACACTGTCTGACCTGCTGAGTTCCTCCAGTATTTTGTGTGTGTTACTCTGTCCATAGACACAGTCTGACCTGCTGAGTTCCTCCAGCATTTTGTGTGTGTTACTCTGTTCATAGACACTGCCTGACCTGCTGAGTACCTCCAGCATTTTGTGTGTGTTACTCTGTCCATAAACACTGTCTGACCTGCTGAGTTCCTCCAGCATTTTGTGTGTGTTACTCTGACCATAGGCACAGTCTAACCTGCCGAGTTCCTCCAGCATTTTGTGTGTGTTACTCTGTCCATAGACACTGTATGACCTGCCGAGTTCCTCCAGCATTTTGTGTGTGTTACTCTGTCCATAGGCACTGTATGACCTGCAGAGTTCCTCCAGCATTTTGTGTGTGTTACTCGGTCCATAGACACTGTCTGACCTGCTGAGTTCCTCCAGCATTTTGTGTGTGTTACTCTGACCATAGACACTGTCTGACCTGCTGAGTTCCTCCAGCATTCTGTGTGTGTTACTCTGATCATAGACACTGTCTGACCTGCTGAGTTCCTCCAGCATTTTGTGTGTGTTACTCTGATCATAGACACTGTCTGACCTGCTGAGTTCCTCCGGCATTTTGTGTGTGTTACTCTGACCATAGACACTGTCTGACCTGCTGAGTTCCTCCAGCATTTTGTGTGTGTTACTCTGTCCACAGACACTGTCTGACCTGCTGAGTTCCTCCAGCATTTTGTGTGTGTTACTCTGCCCATCAACACTATCTGAGCTGCTGTGTTCCTCCAGCATTTTGTGTGTGTTACTCTGACCATAGACACTGTCTGACCTGCTGAGTTCCTCCAGCATTTTGTGTGTGTTACTCTGTCCATGGACACTGTCTGACCTGCTGAGTTCCTCCAGAATTTTGTGTGTGTTACTCTGTTCATAGACACTGCCTGACCTGCTGTATTCCTCCAGAACTTTGTGTGTGTTACTCTGTCCATAGACACTGTCTGATCTGCTGAGTTCCTCCGGCATTTTGTGTGTGTTACTCTGACCATAAACACTGTCTGACCTGCTGAGTTCCTCCAGCATTTTGAGTGTGTTACTCTGTCCATAGACACTGTATAACCTGCAGAGTTCCTCCAGCATTTTGTGCGTGTTACTCGGTCCATAGACACTGTCTGACCTGCTGAGTTCCTCCAGCATTTTGTCTGTGTTACTCTGACTATAGACACTGTCTGACCTGCTGAGTTCCTCCAGCATTTTGTGTGTGTTACTCTGTCCATAGACACTGTCTGATCTGCTGAGTTCCTCCAGCATTTTGTGTGTGTTACTCTGACCATAGACACTGTCTGACCTGCTGAGTTCCTCCAGCATTTTGTGTGTGTTACTCTGTCCATAGACACTGTCTGACCTGCTGAGTTCCTCCAGCATTTTGTGTGTGTTACTCTGTCCATAGACACTGTCTGACCTGCTGAGTTCCTCCAGTATTTTGTGTGTGTTACTCTGTCCATAGACACAGTCTGACCTGCTGAGTTCCTCCAGCATTTTGTGTGTGTTACTCTGTTCATAGACACTGCCTGACCTGCTGAGTACCTCCAGCATTTTGTGTGTGTTACTCTGTCCATAAACACTGTCTGACCTGCTGAGTTCCTCCAGCATTTTGTGTGTGTTACTCTGACCATAGGCACAGTCTGACCTGCCGAGTTCCTCCAGCATTTTGTGTGTGTTACTCTGTCCATAGACACTGTCTGACCTGCTGAGTTCCTCCAGCATTTTGTGTGTGTTACTCTGACCATAGGCACAGTCTGACCTGCCGAGTTCCTCCAGCATTTTATGTGTGTTACTCTGTCCATAGACACTGTATGACCTGCCGAGTTCCTCCAGCATTTTGTGTGTGTTACTCTGTCCATAGGCACTGTATGACCTGCAGAGTTCCTCCAGCATTTTGTGTGTGATGCTCTGTCCATAGACACTGTCTGACCTGCTGAGTTCCTCCAGCATTTTGTGTGTGTTACTCTGTCCATAGACACTGTCTGATCTGCTGAGTTCCTCCAGCATTTTGTGTGTGTTACTCTGACCATAGACACTGTCTGACCTGCTGAGTTCCTCCAGCATTTTGTGTGTGTTACACTGTCCATAGACACTGTCTGACCTGCTGAGATCCTCCAGCATTTTGTGTGTGTTACTCTGACCATAGACACTGTCTGACCTGCTGAGTTCCTCCAGCATTCTGTGTGTGTTACTCTGATCATAGACACTGTCTGACCTGCTGAGTTCCTTCAGCATTTTGTGTGTGTTACTCTGATCATAGACACTGTCTGACCTGCTGAGTTCCTCCGGCATTTTGTGTGTGTTACTCTGACCATAGACACTGTCTGACCTGCTGAGTTCCTCCAGCATTTTGTGTGTGTTACTCTGTTCATAGACACTGCCTGACCTGCTGTATTCCTCCAGAACTTTGTGTGTGTTACTCTGTCCATAGACACTGTCTGATCTGCTGAGTTCCTCCGGCATTTTGTGTGTGTTACTCTGACCATAAACACTGTCTGACCTGCTGAGTTCCTCCAGCATTTTGAGTGTGTTACTCTGTCCATAGACACTGTATGACCTGCAGAGTTCCTCCAGCATTTTGTGTGTGTTACTCGGTCCATAGACACTGTCTGACCTGCTGAGTTCCTCCAGAATTTTGTGTGTGATACTCTGTCCATAGACACTGTCTGACCTGCTGAGTTCCTCCAGCATTTTGTGTGTGTTACTCTGACCATAGACACTGTCTGACCTGCTGAGTTCCTCCAGCATTTTGTGTGTGTTACTCTGACCATAGACACTGTCTGACCTGCTGAGTTCCTCCAGCATTCTGTGTGTGTTACTCTGATCATAGACTCTGTCTGACCTGCTGAGTTCCTCCAGCATTTTGTGTGTGTTACTCTGATCACAGACACTGTCTGACCTGCTGAGTTCCTCTGGCATTTTGTGTGTGTTACTCTGACCATAGACACTGTCTGACCTGCTGAGTTCCTCCAGCATTTTGTGTGTGTTACTCTGTCCACAGACACTGTCTGACCTGCTGAGTTCCTCCAGCATTTTGTGTGAGTTACTCTGTCCATAGACACTGTCTGACCTGCTGTGTTCCTCCAGCATTTTGTGTGTGTTACTCTGTCCATAGACACTGTCAGACCTGCTGAGTTCCTCCAGCATTTTGTGTGAGTTACTCTGTCCATAGACACTGTCTGAGCTGCTGTGTTCCTCCAGCATTTTGTGTGAGTTACTCTGACCATAGACACTGTCTGACCTGCTGAGTTCCTCCAGTATTTTGTGTGTGTTACACTGTCCATAGACACTGTCTGACCTGCTGAGTTCCTGCAGCATTTTGTGTGTGTTACTCTGTCCATAGACACTGTCTGACCTGCTGAGTTCCTCCAGTATTTTGTGTGTGTTACTCTGTCCATAGACACAGTCTGACCTGCTGAGTTCCTCCAGCATTTTGTGTGTGTTACTCTGTTCATAGACACTGCCTGACCTGCTGAGTTCCTCCAGAATTTTGTGTGAGTTACTCTGTCCATAGACACTGTCTGACCTGCTGAGTTCCTCCAGCATTTTGTGTGTTACTCTGTCCATAGACACTGTCTGACCTGCTGAGTTCCTCCAGCATTTTGTGTGTGTTACTCTGTCCATAGACACTGTCTGACCTGCTGAGTTCCTCCAGCATTTTGTGTGTGTTACTCTGTCCATAGACACTGTCTGACCTGCTGAGTTCCTCCAGCATTTTGTGTGAGTTACTCTGTCCATGGACACTGTCTGACCTGCTGAGTTCCTCCAGCATTTTGTGTGTGTTACTCTGTCCATAGACACTGTCTGACCTGCTGAGTTCCTCCAGCATTTTGTGTGTGTTACTCTGACCATAGACACTGTCTGACCTGCTGAGTTCCTCCAGCATTTTGTGTGTGTTACTCTAACCATAGACACTGTCTGACCTGCTGAGTTCCTCCAGCATTCTGTGTGTGTTACTCTGATCATAGACTCTGTCTGACCTGCTGAGTTCCTCCAGCATTTTGTGTGTGTTACTCTGATCACAGACACTGTCTGACCTGCTGAGTTCCTCTGGCATTTTGTGTGTGTTACTCTGACCATAGACACTGTCTGACCTGCTGAGTTCCTCCAGCATTTTGTGTGTGTTACTCGGTCCACAGACACTGTCTGACCTGCTGAGTTCCTCCAGCATTTTGTGTGAGTTACTCTGTCCATAGACACTGTCTGACCTGCTGTGTTCCTCCAGCATTTTGTGTGTGTTACTCTGTCCATAGACACTGTCAGACCTGCTGAGTTCCTCCAGCATTTTGTGTGAGTTACTCTGTCCATAGACACTGTCTGAGCTGCTGTGTTCCTCCAGCATTTTGTGTGAGTTACTCTGACCATAGACACTGTCTGACCTGCTGAGTTCCTCCAGTATTTTGTGTGTGTTACACTGTCCATAGACACTGTCTGACCTGCTGAGTTCCTGCAGCATTTTGTGTGTGTTACTCTGTCCATAGACACTGTCTGACCTGCTGAGTTCCTCCAGTATTTTGTGTGTGTTACTCTGTCCATAGACACAGTCTGACCTGCTGAGTTCCTCCAGCATTTAGTGTGTGTTACTCTGTTCATAGACACTGCCTGACCTGCTGAGTACCTCCAGCATTTTGTGTGTGTTACTCTGTCCATAAACACTGTCTGACCTGCTGAGTTCCTCCAGCATTTTGTGTGTGTTACTCTGACCATAGGCACAGTCTAACCTGCCGAGTTCCTCCAGCATTTTGTGTGTGTTACTCTGTCCATAGACACTGTATGACCTGCCGAGTTCCTCCAGCATTTTGTGTGTGTTACTCTGTCCATAGGCACTGTATGACCTGCAGAGTTCCTCCAGCATTTTGTGTGTGTTACTTGGTCCATAGACACTGTCTGACCTGCTGAGTTCCTCCAGCATTTTGTGTGTGTTACTCTGACCATAGACACTGTCTGACCTGCTGAGTTCCTCCAGCATTCTGTGTGTGTTACTCTGATCATAGACACTGTCTGACCTGCTGAGTTCCTCCAGCATTTTGTGTGTGTTACTCTGATCATAGAGACTGTCTGACCTGCTGAGTTCCTCCGGCATTTTGTGTGTGTTACTCTGACCATAGACACTGTCTGACCTGCTGAGTTCCTCCAGCATTTTGTGTGTGTTACTCTGTCCACAGACACTGTCTGACCTGCTGAGTTCCTCCAGCATTTTGTGTGTGTTACTCTGCCCATCAACACTATCTGAGCTGCTGTGTTCCTCCAGCATTTTGTGTGTGTTACTCTGACCATAGACACTGTCTGACCTGCTGTATTCCTCCAGCATTTTGTGTGTGTTACTCTGTCCATGGACACTGTCTGACCTGCTGAGTTCCTCCAGAATTTTGTGTGTGTTACTCTGTTCATAGACACTGCCTGACCTGCTGTATTCCTCCAGAACTTTGTGTGTGTTACTCTGTCCATAGACACTGTCTGATCTGCTGAGTTCCTCCGGCATTTTGTGTGTGTTACTCTGACCATAAACACTGTCTGACCTGCTGAGTTCCTCCAGCATTTTGAGTGTGTTACTCTGTCCATAGACACTGTATGACCTGCAGAGTTCCTCCAGCATTTTGTGCGTGTTACTCGGTCCATAGACACTGTCTGACCTGCTGAGTTCCTCCAGCATTTTGTCTGTGTTACTCTGACTATAGACACTGTCTGACCTGCTGAGTTCCTCCAGCATTTTGTGTGTGTTACTCTGTCCATAGACACTGTCTGATCTGCTGAGTTCCTCCAGCATTTTGTGTGTGTTACTCTGACCATAGACACTGTCTGACCTGCTGAGTTCCTCCAGCATTTTGTGTGTGTTACTCTGACCATAGACACTGTCTGACCTGCTGAGTTCCTCCAGCATTTTGTGTGTGTTACTCTGTCCACAGACACTGTCTGACCTGCTGAGTTCCTCCAGCATTTTGTGTGAGTTACTCTGTCCATAGACACTGTCTGACCTGCTGTGTTCCTCCAGCATTTTGTGTGTGTTACTCTGACCATAGACACTGTCTGACCTGCTGAGTTCCTCCAGTATTTTGTGTGTGTTACTCTGACCATAGACACTGTCTGACCTGCTGAGTTCCTGCAGCATTTTGTGTGTGTTACTCTGTCCATGGACACTGTCTGACCTGCTGAGTTCCTCCAGAATTTTGTGTGTGTTACTCTGCTCATAGACACTGCCTGACCTGCTGTATTTCTCCAGAATTTTGTGTGTGTTACTCTGTCCATAGACACTGTCTGACCTGCTGAGTTCCTCCCGTATTTTGTGTGTGTTACTCTGTCCATGGACACTGTCTGACCTGCTGAGTTCCTCCAGAATTTTGTGTGTGTTACTCTGTCCATAGACACTGTCAGACCTGCTGAGTTCCTCCAGCATTTTGTGTGTGTTACTCTGCCCATAGACACTGTCTGACCTGCAGAGTTCCTCCAGCATTTTGTGTGTGTTACTCTGACCATAGACACTGTCTGACCTGCTGAGTTCCTCCAGCATTTTGTGTGTGTTACTCTGTCCATAGACACTGACTGACCTGCTGAGTTCCTCCGGCATTTTGTGTGTGTTACTCTGACCATAGACACTGTCTGACCTGCTGAGTTCCTGCAGCATTTTGTGTGTGTTACTCTGTCCATAGACACTGTCTGACCTGCTGAGTTCCTCCAGTATTTTGTGTGTGTTACTCTGTCCATAGACACAGTCTGACCTGCTGAGTTCCTCCAGCATTTTGTGTGTGTTACTCTGTTCATAGACACTGCCTGACCTGCTGAGTACCTCCAGCATTTTGTGTGTGTTACTCTGTCCATAAACACTGTCTGACCTGCTGAGTTCCTCCAGCATTTTGTGTGTGTTACTCTGACCATAGGCACAGTCTAACCTGCCGAGTTCCTCCAGCATTTTGTGTGTGTTACTCTGTCCATAGACACGGTATGACCTGCCGAGTTCCTCCAGCATTTTGTGTGTGTTACTCTGTCCATAGGCACTGTATGACCTGCAGAGTTCCTCCAGCATTTTGTGTGTGTTACTCGGTCCATAGACACTGTCTGACCTGCTGAGTTCCTCCAGCATTTTGTGTGTGTTACTCTGACCATAGACACTGTCTGACCTGCTGAGTTCCTCCAGCATTCTGTGTGTGTTACTCTGATCATAGACACTGTCTGACCTGCTGAGTTCCTCCAGCATTTTGTGTGTGTTACTCTGATCATAGACACTGTCTGACCTGCTGAGTTCCTCCGGCATTTTGTGTGTGTTACTCTGACCATAGACACTGTCTGACCTGCTGAGTTCCTCCAGCATTTTGTGTGTGTTACTCTGTCCACAGACACTGTCTGACCTGCTGAGTTCCTCCAGCATTTTGTGTGTGTTACTCTGCCCATCAACACTATCTGAGCTGCTGTGTTCCTCCAGCATTTTGTGTGTGTTACTCTGACCATAGACACTGTCTGACCTGCTGAGTTCCTCCAGCATTTTGTGTGTGTTACTCTGTCCATGGACACTGTCTGACCTGCTGAGTTCCTCCAGAATTTTGTGTGTGTTACTCTGTTCATAGACACTGCCTGACCTGCTGTATTCCTCCAGAACTTTGTGTGTGTTACTCTGTCCATAGACACTGTCTGATCTGCTGAGTTCCTCCGGCATTTTGTGTGTGTTACTCTGACCATAAACACTGTCTGACCTGCTGAGTTCCTCCAGCATTTTGAGTGTGTTACTCTGTCCATAGACACTGTATGACCTGCAGAGTTCCTCCAGCATTTTGTGCGTGTTACTCGGTCCATAGACACTGTCTGACCTGCTGAGTTCCTCCAGCATTTTGTCTGTGTTACTCTGACTATAGACACTGTCTGACCTGCTGAGTTCCTCCAGCATTTTGTGTGTGTTACTCTGTCCATAGACACTGTCTGATCTGCTGAGTTCCTCCAGCATTTTGTGTGTGTTACTCTGACCATAGACACTGTCTGACCTGCTGAGTTCCTCCAGCATTTTGTGTGTGTTACTCTGTCCACAGACACTGTCTGACCTGCTGAGTTCCTCCAGCATTTTGTGTGAGTTACTCTGTCCATAGACACTGTCTGACCTGCTGTGTTCCTCCAGCATTTTGTGTGTGTTACTCTGTCCATAGACACTGTCAGACCTGCTGAGTTCCTCCAGCATTTTGTGTGAGTTACTCTGTCCATAGACACTGTCTGAGCTGCTGTGTTCCTCCAGCATTTTGTGTGAGTTACTCTGACCATAGACACTGTCTGACCTGCTGAGTTCCTCCAGTATTTTGTGTGTGTTACTCTGACCATAGACACTGTCTGACCTGCTGAGTTCCTGCAGCATTTTGTGTGTGTTACTCTGTCCATGGACACTGTCTGACCTGCTGAGTTCCTCCAGAATTTTGTGTGTGTTACTCTGCTCATAGACACTGCCTGACCTGCTGTATTTCTCCAGAATTTTGTGTGTGTTACTCTGTCCATAGACACTGTCTGACCTGCTGAGTTCCTCCCGTATTTTGTGTGTGTTACTCTGTCCATGGACACTGTCTGACCTGCTGAGTTCCTCCAGAATTTTGTGTGTGTTACTCTGTCCATAGACACTGTCAGACCTGCTGAGTTCCTCCAGCATTTTGTGTGTGTTACTCTGCCCATAGACACTGTCTGACCTGCAGAGTTCCTCCAGCATTTTGTGTGTGTTACTCTGACCATAGACACTGTCTGACCTGCTGAGTTCCTCCAGCATTTTGTGTGTGTTACTCTGTCCATAGACACTGACTGACCTGCTGAGTTCCTCCGGCATTTTGTGTGTGTTACTCTGACCATAGACACTGTCTGACCTGCTGAGTTCCTCCGGCATTTTGTGTGTGTTACTCTGATCATAGACACTGTCTGACCTGCTGAGATCCTCCAGCATTCTGTGTGTGTTACTCTGATCATAGACACTGTCTGACCTGCTGAGTTCCTCCAGCATTTTGTGTGTGTTACTCTGATCATAGACACTGTCTGACCTGCTGAGTTCCTCCGGCATTTTGTGTGTGTTACTCTGACCATAGACACTGTCTGACCTGCTGAGTTCCTCCAGCATTTTGTGAGTTTTACTCTGTCCATAGACACTGTCTGACCTGCTGAGTTCCTCCAGCATTTTGTGTGAGTTACTCTGTCCATAGGCACTGTCTGACCTGCTGAGTTCCTCCAGCATTTTGTGTGTGTTACTCTGTCCATAGACACTGACCTGCTGAGTTCCTCCAGCATTTTGTGTGTGTTACTCTGTCCATAGACACTGTCAGACCTGCTGAGTTCCTCCAGCATTTTGTGTGTCTTACTCTGCCCATAGGCACTGTCTGACCTGCTGAGTTCCTCCAGCATTTTGTGTGTGTTACTCTGTCCATAGGCACTGTCTGACCTGCTGAGTTCCTCCAGCATTTTGTGTGTGTTACTCGATCCATAGACACTGACCTGCTGAGTTCCTCCAGCATTTTGTGTGTGTTACTCTGTCCATAGACACTATCTGAGCTGCTGAGTTCCTCCAGCATTTTGTGTGTGTTACTCTGTCCATAGACACTGTCTGACCTGCTGAGTTCCTCCAGCATTTTGTGTGTGTTACTCTGACCATAGACACTGTCTGACCTGCTGAGTTCCTCCAGCATTTTGTGTGTGTTACTCTGTCCATGGACACTGTCTGACCTGCTGAGTTCCTCCAGCATTTTGTGTGTGTTACTCTGTTCATAGACACTGCCTGACCTGCTGTATTCCTCCAGAATTTTGTGTGTGTTACTCTGTCCATAGACACTGTCAGACCTGCTGAGTTCCTCCAGCATTTTGTGTGTGTTACTCTGTCCATTGACACTGTCTGACCTGCTGTGTTCCTCCACCATTTTGTGCGTGTTACTCTGTCCATCAGCACTGTCTGACCTGCTGAGTTCCTCCAGCATTTTGTGTGTGTTACTCTGTCCATAGACACTGTCTGACCTGCTGAGTTCCTCCAGCATTGTGTGTGTGTTACTCTGTCCGTAGACAATGTCTGACCTGCTGAGTTCCTCCAGCATTTTGTGTGTGTTGCTCTGTCCATAGACACTGTCTGACCTGCTGAGTTCCTCCAGCATTTTGTGTGTGTTACTCTGACCATAGACACTGTCTGACCTGCTGAGTTCCTCCAGAATTTTGTGTGTGTTACTCTGTTCATAGACACTGCCTGACCTGCTGTATTCCTCCAGAACTTTGTGTGTGTTACTCTGTCCATAGACACTGTCTGATCTGCTGAGTTCCTCCGGCATTTTGTGTGTGTTACTCTGACCATAAACACTGTCTGACCTGCTGAGTTCCTCCAGCATTTTGAGTGTGTTACTCTGTCCATAGACACTGTATGACCTGCAGTGTTCCTCCAGCATTTTGTGTGTGTTACTCTGTCCATAGACACTGTCTGATCTGCTGAGTTCCTCCAGCATTTTGTGTGTGTTACTCTGACCATAGACACTGTCTGACCTGCTGAGTTCCTCCAGCATTTTGTGTGTGTTACTCTGACCATAGACACTGTCTGACCTGCTGTGTTCCTCCAGCATTTTGTGTGTGTTACTCTGTCCACAGACACTGTCTGACCTGCTGAGTTCCTCCAGCATTTTGTGTGAGTTACTCTGTCCATATACACTGTCTGACCTGCTGTGTTCCTCCAGCATTTTGTGTGTGTTACTCTGTCCATAGACACTGTCAGACCTGCTGAGTTCCTCCAGCATTTTGTGTGAGTTACTCTGTCCATAGACACTGTCTGAGCTGCTGTGTTCCTCCAGCATTTTGTGTGAGTTACTCTGACCATAGACACTGTCTGACCTGCTGAGTTCCTCCAGTATTTTGTGTGTGTTACTCTGACCATAGACACTGTCTGACCTGCTGAGTTCCTGCAGCATTTTGTGTGTGTTACTCTGTCCATGGACACTGTCTGACCTGCTGAGTTCCTCCAGAATTTTGTGTGTGTTACTCTGCTCATAGACACTGCCTGACCTGCTGTATTTCTCCAGAATTTTGTGTGTGTTACTCTGTCCATAGACACTGTCTGACCTGCTGAGTTCCTCCCGTATTTTGTGTGTGTTACTCTGTCCATGGACACTGTCTGACCTGCTGAGTTCCTCCAGAATTTTGTGTGTGTTACTCTGTCCATAGACACTGTCAGACCTGCTGAGTTCCTCCAGCATTTTGTGTGTGTTACTCTGCCCATAGACACTGTCTGACCTGCAGAGTTCCTCCAGCATTTTGTGTGTGTTACTCTGACCATAGACACTGTCTGACCTGCTGAGTTCCTCCAGCATTTTGTGTGTGTTACTCTGTCCATAGACACTGACTGACCTGCTGAGTTCCTCCGGCATTTTGTGTGTGTTACTCTGACCATAGACACTGTCTGACCTGCTGAGTTCCTCCGGCATTTTGTGTGTGTTACTCTGATCATAGACACTGTCTGACCTGCTGAGATCCTCCAGCATTCTGTGTGTGTTACTCTGATCATAGACACTGTCTGACCTGCTGAGTTCCTCCAGCATTTTGTGTGTGTTACTCTGATCATAGACACTGTTTGACCTGCTGAGTTCCTCCGGCATTTTGTGTGTGTTACTCTGACCATAGACACTGTCTGACCTGCTGAGTTCCTCCAGCATTTTGTGAGTTTTACTCTGTCCATAGACACTGTCTGACCTGCTGAGTTCCTCCAGCATTTTGTGTGAGTTACTCTGTCCATAGGCACTGTCTGACCTGCTGAGTTCCTCCAGCATTTTGTGTGTGTTACTCTGTCCATAGACACTGACCTGCTGAGTTCCTCCAGCATTTTGTGTGTGTTACTCTGTCCATAGACACTGTCAGACCTGCTGAGTTCCTCCAGCATTTTGTGTGTCTTACTCTGCCCATAGGCACTGTCTGACCTGCTGAGTTCCTCCAGCATTTTGTGTGTGTTACTCTGTCCATAGGCACTGTCTGACCTGCTGAGTTCCTCCAGCATTTTGTGTGTGTTACTCGATCCATAGACACTGACCTGCTGAGTTCCTCCAGCATTTTGTGTGTGTTACTCTGTCCATAGACACTATCTGAGCTGCTGAGTTCCTCCAGCATTTTGTGTGTGTTACTCTGTCCATAGACACTGTCTGACCTGCTGAGTTCCTCCAGCATTTTGTGTGTGTTACTCTGACCATAGACACTGTCTGACCTGCTGAGTTCCTCCAGCATTTTGTGTGTGTTACTCTGTCCATGGACACTGTCTGACCTGCTGAGTTCCTCCAGCATTTTGTGTGTGTTACTCTGTTCATAGACACTGCCTGACCTGCTGTATTCCTCCAGAATTTTGTGTGTGTTACTCTGTCCATAGACACTGTCAGACCTGCTGAGTTCCTCCAGCATTTTGTGTGTGTTACTCTGTCCATTGACACTGTCTGACCTGCTGTGTTCCTCCACCATTTTGTGCGTGTTACTCTGTCCATCAGCACTGTCTGACCTGCTGAGTTCCTCCAGCATTTTGTGTGTGTTACTCTGTCCATAGACACTGTCTGACCTGCTGAGTTCATCCAGCATTGTGTGTGTGTTACTCTGTCCCTAGACACTGTCTGACCTGCTGAGTTCCTCCAGCATTTTGTGTGTGTTACTCTGTCCATAGACACTGTCTGACCTGCTGAGTTCCTCCAGCATTTTGTGTGTGTTACTCTGACCATAGACACTGTCTGACCTGCTGAGTTCCTCCAGCATTTTGTGTGTGTTACTCTGACCATAGACACTGTCTGACCTGCTGAGTTCCTCCAGCATTTTGTGTGAGTTACTCTGTCCATAGGCACTGTCTGACCTGCTGAGTTCCTCCAGCATTTTGTGTGTGTTACGCTGTCCATAGACACTGACCTGCTGAGTTCCTCCAGCATTTTGTGTGTGTTACTCTGTCCATAGACACTGTCAGACCTCCTGAGTTCCTCCAGCATTTTGTGTGTCTTACTCTGCCCATAGGCACTGTCTGACCTGCTGAGTTCCTCCAGCATTTTGTGTGTGTTACTCTGTCCATATGCACTGTCTGACCTGCTGAGTTCCTCCAGCATTTTGTGTGTGTTACTCTATCCATAGACACTGACCTGCTGAGTTCCTCCAGCATTTTGTGTGTGTTACTCTGTCCATAGACACTATCTGAGCTGCTGAGTTCCTCCAGCATTTTGTGTGTGTTACTCTGTCCATAGACACTGTCTGACCTGCTGAGTTCCTCCAGCATTTTGTGTGTGTTACTCTGACCATAGACACTGTCTGACCTGCTGAGTTCCTCCAGCATTTTGTGTGTGTTACTCTGTTCATAGACACTGCCTGACCTGCTGTATTCCTCCAGAATTTTGTGTGTGTTACTCTGTCCATAGACACTGTCAGACCTGCTGAGTTCCTCCAGCATTTTGTGTGTGTTACTCTGTCCATTGACACTGTCTGACCTGCTGTGTTCTTCCACCATTTTGTGCGTGTTACTCTGTCCATCAGCACTGTCTGACCTGCTGAGTTCCTCCAGCATTTTGTGTGTGTTACTCTGTCCATAGACACTGTCTGACCTGCTGAGTTCCTCCAGCATTTTGTGTGTGTTACTCTGACCATAGACACTGTCTGACCTGCTGAGTTCCTCCAGCATTTTGTGTGTGTTACTCTGACCATAGACACTGTCTGACCTGCTGAGTTCCTCCAGCATTTTGTGTGTGTTACTCTGTCCACAGACACTGTCTGACCTGCTGAGTTCCTCCAGCATTTTGTGTGAGTTACTCTGTCCATAGACACTGTCTGACCTGCTGTGTTCCTCCAGCATTTTGTGTGTGTTACTCTGTCCATAGACACTGTCAGACCTGCTGAGTTCCTCCAGCATTTTGTGTGAGTTACTCTGTCCATAGACACTGTCTGAGCTGCTGTGTTCCTCCAGCATTTTGTGTGAGTTACTCTGACCATAGACACTGTCTGACCTGGGGAGTTCCTCCAGTATTTTGTGTGTGTTACTCTGACCATAGACACTGTCTGACCTGCTGAGTTCCTGCAGCATTTTGTGTGTGTTACTCTGTCCATTGACACTGTCTGACCTGCTGAGTTCCTCCAGAATTTTGTGTGTGTTACTCTGCTCATAGACACTGCCTGACCTGCTGTATTTCTCCAGAATTTTGTGTGTGTTACTCTGTCCATAGACACTGTCTGACCTGCTGAGTTCCTCCCGTATTTTGTGTGTGTTACTCTGTCCATGGACACTGTCTGACCTGCTGAGTTCCTCCAGAATTTTGTGTGTGTTACTCTGTCCATAGACACTGTCAGACCTGCTGAGTTCCTCCAGCATTTTGTGTGTGTTACTCTGCCCATAGACACTGTCTGACCTGCAGAGTTCCTCCAGCATTTTGTGTGTGTTACTCTGACCATAGACACTGTCTGACCTGCTGAGTTCCTCCAGCATTTTGTGTGTGTTACTCTGTCCATAGACACTGACTGACCTGCTGAGTTCCTCCGGCATTTTGTGTGTGTTACTCTGACCATAGACACTGTCTGACCTGCTGAGTTCCTCCGGCATTTTGTGTGTGTTACTCTAATCATAGACACTGTCTGACCTGCTGAGATCCTCCAGCATTCTGTGTGTGTTACTCTGATCATAGACACTGTCTGACCTGCTGAGTTCCTCCAGCATTTTGTGTGTGTTACTCTGATCATAGACACTGTCTGACCTGCTGAGTTCCTCCGGCATTTTGTGTGTGTTACTGTGACCATAGACACTGTCTGACCTGCTGAGTTCCTCCAGCATTTTGTGAGTTTTACTCTGTCCATAGACACTGTCTGACCTGCTGAGTTCCTCCAGCATTTTGTGTGAGTTACTCTGTCCATAGGCACTGTCTGACCTGCTGAGTTCCTCCAGCATTTTGTGTGTGTTACTCTGTCCATAGACACTGACCTGCTGAGTTCCTCCAGCATTTTGTGTGTGTTACTCTGTCCATAGACACTGTCAGACCTGCTGAGTTCCTCCAGCATTTTGTGTGTCTTACTCTGCCCATAGGCACTGTCTGACCTGCTGAGTTCCTCCAGCATTTTGTGTGTGTTACTCTGTCCATAGGCACTGTCTGACCTGCTGAGTTCCTCCAGCATTTTGTGTGTGTTACTCGATCCATAGACACTGACCTGCTGAGTTCCTCCAGCATTTTGTGTGTGTTACTCTGTCCATAGACACTATCTGAGCTGCTGAGTTCCTCCAGCATTTTGTGTGTGTTACTCTGTCCATAGACACTGTCTGACCTGCTGAGTTCCTCCAGCATTTTGTGTGTGTTACTCTGTCCATAGACACTGTCTGACCTGCTGAGTTCCTCCAGCATTTTGTGTGTGTTACTCTGTCCATGGACACTGTCTGACCTGCTGAGTTCCTCCAGCATTTTGTGTGTGTTACTCCCTTCATAGACACTGCCTGACCTGCTGTATTCCTCCAGAATTTTGTGTGTGTTACTCTGTCCATAGACACTGTCAGACCTGCTGAGTTCCTCCAGCATTTTGTGTGTGTTACTCTGTCCATTGACACTGTCTGACCTGCTGTGTTCCTCCACCATTTTGTGCGTGTTACTCTGTCCATCAGCACTGTCTGACCTGCTGAGTTCCTCCAGCATTTTGTGTGTGTTACTCTGTCCATAGACACTGTCTGACCTGCTGAGTTCCTCCAGCATTGTGTGTGTGTTACTCTGTCCGTAGACACTGTCTGACCTGCTGAGTTCCTCCAGCATTTTGTGTGTGTTACTCTGTCCATAGACACTGTCTGACCTGCTGAGTTCCTCCAGCATTTTGTGTGTGTTACTCTGACCATAGACACTGTCTGACCTGCTGAGTTCCTCCAGAATTTTGTGTGTGTTACTCTGTTCATAGACACTGCCTGACCTGCTGTATTCCTCCAGAACTTTGTGTGTGTTACTCTGTCCATAGACACTGTCTGATCTGCTGAGTTCCTCCGGCATTTTGTGTGTGTTACTCTGACCATAAACACTGTCTGACCTGCTGAGTTCCTCCAGCATTTTGAGTGTGTTACTCTGTCCATAGACACTGTATGACCTGCAGAGTTCCTCCAGCATTTTGTGTGTGTTACTCTGTCCATAGACACTGTCTGATCTGCTGAGTTCCTCCAGCATTTTGTGTGTGTTACTCTGACCATAGACACTGTCTGACCTGCTGAGTTCCTCCAGCATTTTGTGTGTGTTACACTGACCATAGACACTGTCTGACCTGCTGAGTTCCT
The DNA here is from genome assembly GCF_030144855.1 of Hypanus sabinus. Classification (NCBI taxonomy): domain Eukaryota; kingdom Metazoa; phylum Chordata; class Chondrichthyes; order Myliobatiformes; family Dasyatidae; genus Hypanus; species Hypanus sabinus. The sequence goes on from NC_082716.1 coordinate 112,044,380, forward strand.
CCAGCATTTTGTGTGTGTTACTCTGTCCACAGACACTGTCTGACCTGCTGAGTTCCTCCAGCATTTTGTGTGAGTTACTCTGTCCATAGACACTGTCTGACCTGCTGTGTTCCTCCAGCATTTTGTGTGTGTTACTCTGTCCATAGACACTGTCAGACCTGCTGAGTTCCTCCAGCATTTTGTGTGAGTTACTCTGTCCATAGACACTGTCTGAGCTGCTGTGTTCCTCCAGCATTTTGTGTGAGTTACTCTGACCATAGACACTGTCTGACCTGCTGAGTTCCTCCAGTATTTTGTGTGTGTTACTCTGACCATAGACACTGTCTGACCTGCTGAGTTCCTGCAGCATTTTGTGTGTGTTACTCTGTCCATGGACACTGTCTGACCTGCTGAGTTCCTCCAGAATTTTGTGTGTGTTACTCTGCTCATAGACACTGCCTGACCTGCTGTATTTCTCCAGAATTTTGTGTGTGTTACTCTGTCCATAGACACTGTCTGACCTGCTGAGTTCCTCCCGTATTTTGTGTGTGTTACTCTGTCCATGGACACTGTCTGACCTGCTGAGTTCCTCCAGAATTTTGTGTGTGTTACTCTGTCCATAGACACTGTCAGACCTGCTGAGTTCCTCCAGCATTTTGTGTGTGTTACTCTGCCCATAGACACTGTCTGACCTGCAGAGTTCCTCCAGCATTTTGTGTGTGTTACTCTGACCATAGACACTGTCTGACCTGCTGAGTTCCTCCAGCCTTTTGTGTGTGTTACTCTGTCCATAGACACTGACTGACCTGCTGAGTTCCTCCGGCATTTTGTGTGTGTTACTCTGACCATAGACACTGTCTGACCTGCTGAGTTCCTCCGGCATTTTGTGTGTGTTACTCTGATCATAGACACTGTCTGACCTGCTGAGATCCTCCAGCATTCTGTGTGTGTTACTCTGATCATAGACACTGTCTGACCTGCTGAGTTCCTCCAGCATTTTGTGTGTGTTACTCTGATCATAGACACTGTTTGACCTGCTGAGTTCCTCCGGCATTTTGTGTGTGTTACTCTGACCATAGACACTGTCTGACCTGCTGAGTTCCTCCAGCATTTTGTGAGTTTTACTCTGTCCATAGACACTGTCTGACCTGCTGAGTTCCTCCAGCATTTTGTGTGAGTTACTCTGTCCATAGGCACTGTCTGACCTGCTGAGTTCCTCCAGCATTTTGTGTGTGTTACTCTGTCCATAGACACTGACCTGCTGAGTTCGTCCAGCATTTTGTGTGTGTTACTCTGTCCATAGACACTGTCAGACCTGCTGAGTTCCTCCAGCATTTTGTGTGTCTTACTCTGCCCATAGGCACTGTCTGACCTGCTGAGTTCCTCCAGCATTTTGTGTGTGTTACTCTGTCCATAGGCACTGTCTGACCTGCTGAGTTCCTCCAGCATTTTGTGTGTGTTACTCGATCCATAGACACTGACCTGCTGAGTTCCTCCAGCATTTTGTGTGTGCTACTCTGTCCATAGACACTATCTGAGCTGCTGAGTTCCTCCAGCATTTTGTGTGTGTTACTCTGTCCATAGACACTGTCTGACCTGCTGAGTTCCTCCAGCATTTTGTGTGTGTTACTCTGACCATAGACACTGTCTGACCTGCTGAGTTCCTCCAGCATTTTGTGTGTGTTACTCTGTCCATGGACACTGTCTGACCTGCTGAGTTCCTCCAGCATTTTGTGTGTGTTACTCTGTTCATAGACACTGCCTGACCTGCTGTATTCCTCCAGAATTTTGTGTGTGTTACTCTGTCCATAGACACTGTCAGACCTGCTGAGTTCCTCCAGCATTTTGTGTGTGTTACTCTGTCCATTGACACTGTCTGACCTGCTGTGTTCCTCCACCATTTTGTGCGTGTTACTCTGTCCATCAGCACTGTCTGACCTGCTGAGTTCCTCCAGCATTTTGTGTGTGTTACTCTGTCCATAGACACTGTCTGACCTGCTGAGTTCCTCCAGCATTGTGTGTGTGTTACTCTGTCCGTAGACACTGTCTGACCTGCTGAGTTCCTCCAGCATTTTGTGTGTGTTACTCTGTCCATAGACACTGTCTGACCTGCTGAGTTCCTCCAGCATTTTGTGTGTGTTACTCTGACCATAGACACTGTCTGACCTGCTGAGTTCCTCCAGCATTTTGTGTGTGTTACTCTGACCATAGACACTGTCTGACCTGCTGAGTTCCTCCAGCATTTTGTGTGAGTTACTCTGTCCATAGGCACTGTCTGACCTGCTGAGTTCCTCCAGCATTTTGTGTGTGTTACGCTGTCCATAGACACTGACCTGCTGAGTTCCTCCAGCATTTTGAGTGTGTTACTCTGTCCATAGACACTGTCAGACCTCCTGAGTTCCTCCAGCATTTTGTGTGTCTTACTCTGCCCATAGGCACTGTCTGACCTGCTGAGTTCCTCCAGCATTTTGTGTGTGTTACTCTGTCCATAGGCACTGTCTGACCTGCTGAGTTCCTCCAGCATTTTGTGTGTGTTACTCAATCCATAGACACTGACCTGCTGACTTCCTCCAGCATTTTGTGTGTGTTACTCTGTCCATAGACACTATCTGAGCTGCTGAGTTCCTCCAGCATTTTGTGTGTGTTACTCTGTCCATAGACACTGTCTGACCTGCTGAGTTCCTCCAGCATTTTGTGTGTGTTACTCTGACCATAGACACTGTCTGACCTGCTGAGTTCCTCCAGCATTTTGTGTGTGTTACTCTGTCCATGGACACTGTCTGACCTGCTGAGTTCCTCCAGCATTTTGTGTGTGTTACTCTGTTCATAGACACTGCCTGACCTGCTGTATTCCTCCATAATTTTGTGTGTGTTACTCTGTCCATAGACACTGTCAGACCTGCTGAGTTCCTCCAGCATTTTGTGTGTGTTACTCTGTCCATTGACACTGTCTGACCTGCTGTGTTCCTCCACCATTTTGTGCGTGTTACTCTGTCCATCAGCACTGTCTGACCTGCTGAGTTCCTCCAGCATTTTGTGTGTCTTACTCTGTCCATAGACACTGTCTGACCTGCTGAGTTCCTCCAGCATTGTGTGTGTGTTACTCTGTCCGTAGACACTGTCTGACCTGCTGAGTTCCTCCAGCATTTTGTGTGTGTTACTCTGTCCATAGACACTGTCTGACCTGCTGAGTTCCTCCAGCATTTTGTGTGTGTTACTCTGACCATAGACACTGTCTGACCTGCTTAGTTCCTCCAGCATTTTGTGTGTGTTACTCTGACCATAGACACTGTCTGACCTGCTGAGTTCCTCCGGCATTTTGTGTGTGTTACTCTGACCATAGACACTGTCTGACCTGCTGAGTTCCTCCAGCATTTTGTTTGTGTTACTCTGACCATAGACACTGTCTGGCCTGCTGAGTTCCTCCAGCATTTTGTGTGTGTTACTCTGTTCATAGACACTGTCTGACCTGCTGAGTTCCTCCAGCATTTTGTGTGTGTTACTCTGTCCATAGACACTGTCTGACCTGCTGAGTTCCTCCAGCATTTTGTGTGAGTTACTCTGTCCATAGACACTGTCTGATCTGCTGAGTTCCTCCAGCATTTTGTGTGTTACTCTGACCATAGACACTGTCTGACCTGCTGAGTTCCTCCAGCATTTTGTGTGTGTTACTCTGTCCATAGACACTGTCTGACCTGCTGAGTTCCTCCGGCATTTTGTGTGTGTTACTCTGATCATAGACACTCTCTGAGCTGCTGAGTTCCTCCAGCATTTTGTGTGTGTTACTCTGACCATAGACACTGTCTGACCTGCTGAGTTCCTCCAGCATTTTGTGTGTGTTACGCTGTTCATAGACACTGTCTGACCTGCTGAGTTCCTCCAGCATTTTGTGTGTGTTACTCTGTACATAGACACTGTCTGACCTGCTGAGTTCCTCCAGCATTTTGTGTGAGTTACTCTGTCCATAGACACTGTCTGACCTGCTGAGTTCCTCCAGCATTTTGTGTGTTACTCTGTCCATAGACACTGTCTGACCTGCTGAGTTCCTCCAGCATTTTGTGTGTGTTACTCTGTCCATAGACACTGTCTGACCTGCTGAGTTCCTCCAGCATTTTGTGTGTGTTACTCTGACCATAGACACTGTCTGACCTGCTGAGTTCCTCCAGCATTTTGTGTGTGTTACTCTGTCCATAGACACTGACTGACCTGCTGAGTTCCTCCGGCATTTTGTGTGTGTTACTCTGACCATAGACACTGTCTGACCTGCTGAGTTCCTCCAGCATTTTGTGTGTGTTACTCTGATCATAGACACTGTCTGACCTGCTGAGTTCCTCCAGCATTTTGTGTGTGTTACTCTGATCATAGACACTGTCTGACCTGCTGAGTTCCTCCAGCATTTTGTGTGTGTTACTCTGATCATAGACACTGTCTGACCTGCTGAGTTCCTCCAGCATTTTGTGTGTGTTACTCTGATCATAGACACTGTCTGACCTGCTGAGTTCCTCCGGCATTTTGTGTGTGTTACTCTGACCATAGACACTGTCTGACCTGCTGAGTTCCTCCAGCATTTTGTGAGTTTTACTCTGTCCATAGACACTGTCTGACCTGCTGAGTTCCTCCAGCATTTTGTGTGAGTTACTCTGTCCATAGGCACTGTCTGACCTGCTGAGTTCCTCCAGCATTTTGTGTGTGTTACTCTGTCCATAGACACTGACCTGCTGAGTTCCTCCAGCATTTTGTGTGTGTTACTCTGTCCATAGACACTGTCAGACCTGCTGAGTTCCTCCAGCATTTTGTGTGTCTTACTCTGCCCATAGGCACTGTCTGACCTGCTGAGTTCCTCCAGCATTTTGTGTGTGTTACTCTGTCCATAGGCACTGTCTGACCTGCTGAGTTCCTCCAGCATTTTGTGTGTGTTACTCTATCCATAGACACTGACCTGCTGAGTTCCTCCAGCATTTTGTGTGTGTTACTCTGTCCATAGACACTATCTGAGCTGCTGAGTTCCTCCAGCATTTTGTGTGTGTTACTCTGTCCATAGACACTGTCTGACCTGCTGAGTTCCTCCAGCATTTTGTGTGTGTTACTCTGTCCATGGACACTGTCTGACCTGCTGAGTTCCTCCAGCATTTTGAGTGTGTTACTCTGTCCATAGACACTGTCTGACCTGCTGAGTTCCTCCAGCATTTTGTGTGTGTTACTCTGACCATAGACACTGTCTGACCTGCTGAGTTCCTCCAGCATTTTGTGTGTGTTACTCTGTCCATGGACACTGTCTGACCTGCTGAGTTCCTCCAGCATTTTGTGTGTGTTACTCTGTTCATAGACACTGCCTGACCTGCTGTATTCCTCCAGAATTTTGTGTGTGTTACTCTGTCCATAGACACTGTCAGACCTGCTGAGTTCCTCCAGCATTTTGTGTGTGTTACTCTGTCCATAGACACTGTCAGACCTGCTGAGTTCCTCCAGCATTTTGTGTGTGTTACTCTGTCCATTGACACTGTCTGACCTGCCGTGTTCCTCCACCATTTTGTGCGTGTTACTCTGTCCATCAGCACTGTCTGACCTGCTGAGTTCCTCCAGCATTCTGTGTGTGTTACTCTGTCCGTAGACACTGTCTGACCTGCTGAGTTCCTCCAGCATTTTGTGTGTGTTACTCTGTTCATAGACACTGCCTGACCTGCTGTATTCCTCCAGCATTTTGTGTGTGTTACTCTGTCCATAGACACTGTCTGACCTGCTGAGTTCCTCCAGCATTTTGTGTGTGTTACTCTGTCCATTGACACTGTCTGACCTGCTGTGTTCCTCCACCATTTTGTGCGTGTTACTCTGTCCATCAGCACTGTCTGACCTGCTGAGTTCCTCCAGCATTTTGTGTGTGTTACTCTGTCCATAGACACTGTCTGACCTGCTGAGTTCCTCCAGCATTGTGTGTGTGTTACTCTGTCCGTAGACACTGTCTGACCTGCTGAGTTCCTCCAGCATTTTGTGTGTGTTACTCTGTCCATAGACACTGTCTGACCTGCTGAGTTCCTCCAGCATTTTGTGTGTGTTACTCTGACCATAGACACTGTCTGACCTGCTGAGTTCCTCCAGCATTTTGTGTGTGTTACTCTGACCATAGACACTGTCTGACCTGCTGAGTTCCTCCAGCATTTTGTGTGAGTTACTCTGTCCATAGGCACTGTCTGACCTGCTGAGTTCCTCCAGCATTTTGTGTGTGTTACGCTGTCCATAGACACTGACCTGCTGAGTTCCTCCAGCATTTTGTGTGTGTTACTCTGTCCATAGACACTGTCAGACCTCCTGAGTTCCTCCAGCATTTTGTGTGTCTTACTCTGCCCATAGGCACTGTCTGACCTGCTGAGTTCCTCCAGCATTTTGTGTGTGTTACTCTGTCCATAGGCACTGTCTGACCTGCTGAGTTCCTCCAGCATTTTGTGTGTGTTACTCTATCCATAGACACTGACCTGCTGACTTCCTCCAGCATTTTGTGTGTGTTACTCTGTCCATAGACACTATCTGAGCTGCTGAGTTCCTCCAGCATTTTGTGTGTGTTACTCTGTCCATAGACACTGTCTGACCTGCTGAGTTCCTCCAGCATTTTGTGTGTGTTACTCTGACCATAGACACTGTCTGACCTGCTGAGTTCCTCCAGAATTTTGTGTGTGTTACTCTGTCCATGGACACTGTCTGACCTGCTGAGTTCCTCCAGCATTTTGTGTGTGTTACTCTGTTCATAGACACTGCCTGACCTGCTGTATTCCTCCATAATTTTGTGTGTGTTACTCTGTCCATAGACACTGTCAGACCTGCTGAGTTCCTCCAGCATTTTGTGTGTGTTACTCTGTCCATTGACACTGTCTGACCTGCTGTGTTCCTCCACCATTTTGTGCGTGTTACTCTGTCCATCAGCACTGTCTGACCTGCTGAGTTCCTCCAGCATTTTGTGTGTGTTACTCTGTCCATAGACACTGTCTGACCTGCTGAGTTCCTCCAGCATTGTGTGTGTGTTACTCTGTCCGTAGACACTGTCTGACCTGCTGAGTTCCTCCAGCATTTTGTGTGTGTTACTCTGTCCATAGACACTGTCTGACCTGCTGAGTTCCTCCAGCATTTTGTGTGTGTTACTCTGACCATAGACACTGTCTGACCTGCTGAGTTCCTCCAGCATTTTGTGTGTGTTACTCTGACCATAGACACTGTCTGACCTGCTGAGTTCCTCCGGCATTTTGTGTGTGTTACTCTGACCATAGACACTGTCTGACCTGCTGAGTTCCTCCAGCATTTTGTTTGTGTTACTCTGACCATAGACACTGTCTGGCCTGCTGAGTTCCTCCAGCATTTTGTGTGTGTTACTCTGTTCATAGACACTGTCTGACCTGCTGAGTTCCTCCAGCATTTTGTGTGTGTTACTCTGTCCATAGACACTGTCTGACCTGCTGAGTTCCTCCAGCATTTTGTGTGAGTTACTCTGTCCATAGACACTGTCTGATCTGCTGAGTTCCTCCAGCATTTTGTGTGTTACTCTGACCATAGACACTGTCTGACCTGCTGAGTTCCTCCAGCATTTTGTGTGTGTTACTCTGTCCATAGACACTGTCTGACCTGCTGAGTTCCTCCGGCATTTTGTGTGTGTTACTCTGATCATAGACACTCTCTGAGCTGCTGAGTTCCTCCAGCATTTTGTGTGTGTTACTCTGACCATAGACACTGTCTGACCTGCTGAGTTCCTCCAGCATTTTGTGTGTGTTACGCTGTTCATAGACACTGTCTGACCTGCTGAGTTCCTCCAGCATTTTGTGTGTGTTACTCTGTACATAGACACTGTCTGACCTGCTGAGTTCCTCCAGCATTTTGTGTGAGTTACTCTGTCCATAGACACTGTCTGACCTGCTGAGTTCCTCCAGCATTTTGTGTGTTACTCTGTCCATAGACACTGTCTGACCTGCTGAGTTCCTCCAGCATTTTGTGTGTGTTACTCTGTCCATAGACACTGTCTGACCTGCTGAGTTCCTCCAGCATTTTGTGTGTGTTACTCTGACCATAGACACTGTCTGACCTGCTGAGTTCCTCCAGCATTTTGTGTGTGTTACTCTGTCCATAGACACTGACTGACCTGCTGAGTTCCTCCGGCATTTTGTGTGTGTTACTCTGACCATAGACACTGTCTGACCTGCTGAGTTCCTCCAGCATTTTGTGTGTGTTACTCTGATCATAGACACTGTCTGACCTGCTGAGTTCCTCCAGCATTTTGTGTGTGTTACTCTGATCATAGACACTGTCTGACCTGCTGAGTTCCTCCAGCATTTTGTGTGTGTTACTCTGATCATAGACACTGTCTGACCTGCTGAGTTCCTCCAGCATTTTGTGTGTGTTACTCTGATCATAGACACTGTCTGACCTGCTGAGTTCCTCCGGCATTTTGTGTGTGTTACTCTGACCATAGACACTGTCTGACCTGCTGAGTTCCTCCAGCATTTTGTGAGTTTTACTCTGTCCATAGACACTGTCTGACCTGCTGAGTTCCTCCAGCATTTTGTGTGAGTTACTCTGTCCATAGGCACTGTCTGACCTGCTGAGTTCCTCCAGAATTTTGTGTGTGTTACTCTGTCCATAGACACTGACCTGCTGAGTTCCTCCAGCATTTTGTGTGTGTTACTCTGTCCATAGACACTGTCAGACCTGCTGAGTTCCTCCAGCATTTTGTGTGTCTTACTCTGCCCATAGGCACTGTCTGACCTGCTGAGTTCCTCCAGCATTTTGTGTGTGTTACTCTGTCCATAGGCACTGTCTGACCTGCTGAGTTCCTCCAGCATTTTGTGTGTGTTACTCTATCCATAGACACTGACCTGCTGAGTTCCTCCAGCATTTTGTGTGTGTTACTCTGTCCATAGACACTATCTGAGCTGCGGAGTTCCTCCAGCATTTTGTGTGTGTTACTCTGTCCATAGACACTGTCTGACCTGCTGAGTTCCTCCAGCATTTTGTGTGTGTTACTCTGTCCATGGACACTGTCTGACCTGCTGAGTTCCTCCAGCATTTTGAGTGTGTTACTCTGTCCATAGACACTGTCTGACCTGCTGAGTTCCTCCAGCATTTTGTGTGTGTTACTCTGACCATAGACACTGTCTGACCTGCTGAGTTCCTCCAGCATTTTGTGTGTGTTACTCTGTCCATGGACACTGTCTGACCTGCTGAGTTCCTCCAGCATTTTGTGTGTGTTACTCTGTTCATAGACACTGCCTGACCTGCTGTATTCCTCCAGAATTTTGTGTGTGTTACTCTGTCCATAGACACTGTCAGACCTGCTGAGTTCCTCCAGCATTTTGTGTGTGTTACTCTGTCCATAGACACTGTCAGACCTGCTGAGTTCCTCCAGCATTTTGTGTGTGTTACTCTGTCCATTGACACTGTCTGACCTGCCGTGTTCCTCCACCATTTTGTGCGTGTTACTCTGTCCATCAGCACTGTCTGACCTGCTGAGTTCCTCCAGCATTCTGTGTGTGTTACTCTATCCGTAGACACTGTCTGACCTGCTGAGTTCCTCCAGCATTTTGTGTGTGTTACTCTGTTCATAGACACTGCCTGACCTGCTGTATTCCTCCAGCATTTTGTGTGTGTTACTCTGTCCATAGACACTGTCTGACCTGCTGAGTTCCTCCAGCATTTTGTGTGTGTTACTCTGACCATAGACACTGTCTGACCTGCTGAGTTCCTCCAGCATTTTGTGTGTGTTACTCTGACCATAGACACTGTCTGACCTGCTGAGTTCCTCCGGCATTTTGTGTGTGTTACTCTGACCATAGACACTGTCTGACCTGCTGAGTTCCTCCAGCATTTTGTTTGTGTTACTCTGACCATAGACACTGTCTGGCCTGCTGAGTTCCTCCAGCATTTTGTGTGTGTTACTCTGTTCATAGACACTGTCTGACCTGCTGAGTTCCTCCAGCATTTTGTGTGTGTTACTCTGTCCATAGACACTGTCTGACCTGCTGAGTTCCTCCAGCATTTTGTGTGAGTTACTCTGTCCATAGACACTGTCTGATCTGCTGAGTTCCTCCAGCATTTTGTGTGTTACTCTGTCCATAGACACTGTCTGACCTGCTGAGTTCCTCCAGCATTTTGTGTGTGTTACTCTGTCCATAGACACTGTCTGACCTGCTGAGTTCCTCCAGCATTTTGTGTGTGTTACTCTGTCCATAGACACTGTCTGACCTGCTGAGTTCCTCCAGCATTTTGTGTGAGTTACTCTGTCCATGGACACTGTCTGATCTGCTGAGTTCCTCCAGCATTTTGTGTGTGTTACTCTGTCCATAGACACTGTCTGACCTGCTGAGTTCCTCCAGCATTTTGTGTGTGTTACTCTGTCCATGGACACTGTCTGATCTGCTGAGTTCCTCCAGCATTTTGTGTGTGTTACTCTGTCCATAGACACTGTCTGACCTGCTGAGTTCCTCCAGCATTTTGTGTGTGTTACTCTGACCATAGACACTGTCTGACCTGCTGAGTTCCTCCAGCATTTTGTGTGTGTTACTCTGTCCATAGACACTGTCTGACCTGCTGAGTTCCTCCGGCATTTTGTGTGTGTTACTCTGATCATAGACACTCTCTGAGCTGCTGAGTTCCTCCAGCATTTTGTGTGTGTTACTCTGACCATAGACACTGTCTGACCTGCTGAGTTCCTCCAGCATTTTGTGTGTGTTACGCTGTTCATAGACACTGTCTGACCTGCTGAGTTCCTCCAGCATTTTGTGTGTGTTACTCTGTCCATAGACACTGTCTGACCTGCTGAGTTCCTCCAGCATTTTGTGTGAGTTACTCTGTCCATAGACACTGTCTGACCTGCTGAGTTCCTCCAGCATTTTGTGTGTTACTCTGTCCATAGACACTGTCTGACCTGCTGAGTTCCTCCAGCATTTTGTGTGTGTTACTCTGTCCATAGACACTGTCTGACCTGCTGAGTTCCTCCAGCATTTTGTGTGTGTTACTCTGACCATAGACACTGTCTGACCTGCTGAGTTCCTCCAGCATTTTGTGTGTGTTACTCTGTCCATAGACACTGACTGACCTGCTGAGTTCCTCCGGCATTTTGTGTGTGTCACTCTGACCATAGACACTGTCTGACCTGCTGAGTTCCTCCGGCATTTTGTGTGTGTTACTCTGATCATAGACACTGTCTGACCTGCTGAGATCCTCCAGCATTTTGTGTGTGTTACTCTGATCATAGACACTGTTTGACCTACTGAGTTCCTCCAGCATTTTGTGTGTGTTACTCTGATCATAGACACTGTCTGACCTGCTGAGTTCCTCCGGCATTTTGTGTGTGTTACTCTGACTATAGACACTGTCTGACCTGCTGAGTTCCTCCAGCATTTTGTGAGTTTTACTCTGTCCATAGACACTGTCTGACCTGCTGAGTTCCTCCAGCATTTTGTGTGAGTTACTCTGTCCATAGGCACTGTCTGACCTGCTGAGTTCCTCCAGCATTTTGTGTGTGTTACTCTGTCCATAGACACTGACCTGCTGAGTTCCTCCAGCATTTTGTGTGTGTTACTCTGTCCATAGACACTGTCAGACCTGCTGAGTTCCTCCAGCATTTTGTGTGTCTTACTCTGCCCATAGGCACTGTCTGACCTGCTGAGTTCCTCCAGCATTTTGTGTGTGTTACTCTGTCCATAGGCACTGTCTGACCTGCTGAGTTCCTCCAGCATTTTGTGTGTGTTACTCTATCCATAGACACTGACCTGCTGAGTTCCTCCAGCATTTTGTGTGTGTTCCTCTGTCCATAGACACTATCTGAGCTGCTGAGTTCCTCCAGCATTTTGTGTGTGTTACTCTGTCCATAGACACTGTCTGACCTGCTGAGTTCCTCCAGCATTTTGTGTGTGTTACTCTGTCCATGGACACTGTCTGACCTGCTGAGTTCCTCCAGCATTTTGTGTGTGTTACTCTGTCCATAGACACTGTCTGACCTGCTGAGTTCCTCCAGCATTTTGTGTGTGTTACTCTGACCATAGACACTGTCTGACCTGCTGAGTTCCTCCAGCATTTTGTGTGTGTTACTCTGTCCATGGACACTGTCTGACCTGCTGAGTTCCTCCAGCATTTTGTGTGTGTTACTCTGTTCATAGACACTGCCTGACCTGCTGTATTCCTCCAGAATTTTGTGTGTGTTACTCTGTCCATAGACACTGTCAGACCTGCTGAGTTCCTCCAGCATTTTGTGTGTGTTACTCTGTCCATTGACACTGTCTGACCTGCCGTGTTCCTCCACCATTTTGTGCGTGTTACTCTGTCCATCAGCACTGTCTGACCTGCTGAGTTCCTCCAGCATTCTGTGTGTGTTACTCTGTCCGTAGACACTGTCTGACCTGCTGAGTTCCTCCAGCATTTTGTGTGTGTTACTCTGTCCATAGACACTGTCTGACCTGCTGAGTTCCTCCAGCATTTTGTGTGTGTTACTCTGACCATAGACACTGTCTGACCTGCTGAGTTCCTCCAGCATTTTGTGTGTGTTACTCTGACCATAGACACTGTCTGACCTGCTGAGTTCCTCCAGCATTTTGTGTGTGTTACTCTGACCATAGACACTGTCTGACCTGCTGAGTTCCTCCGGCATTTTGTGTGTGTTACTCTGACCATAGACACTGTCTGACCTGCTGAGTTCCTCCAGCATTTTGTTTGTGTTACTCTGACCATAGACACTGTCTGGCCTGCTGAGTTCCTCCAGCATTTTGTGTGTGTTACTCTGTTCATAGACACTGTCTGACCTGCTGAGTTCCTCCAGCATTTTGTGTGTGTTACTCTGTCCATAGACACTGTCTGACCTGCTGAGTTCCTCCAGCATTTTGTGTGAGTTACTCTGTCCATAGACACTGTCTGATCTGCTGAGTTCCTCCAGCATTTTGTGTGTTACTCTGTCCATAGACACTGTCTGACCTGCTGAGTTCCTCCAGCATTTTGTGTGTGTTACTCTGTCCATAGACACTGTCTGACCTGCTGAGTTCCTCCAGCATTTTGTGTGTGTTACTCTGTCCATAGACACTGTCTGACCTGCTGAGTTCCTCCAGCATTTTGTGTGAGTTACTCTGTCCATGGACACTGTCTGATCTGCTGAGTTCCTCCAGCATTTTGTGTGTGTTACTCTGTCCATAGACACTGTCTGACCTGCTGAGTTCCTCCAGCATTTTGTGTGTGTTACTCTGTCCATGGACACTGTCTGATCTGCTGAGTTCCTCCAGCATTTTGTGTGTGTTACTCTGTCCATAGACACTGTCTGACCTGCTGAGTTCCTCCAGCATTTTGTGTGTGTTACTCTGACCATAGACACTGTCTGACCTGCTGAGTTCCTCCAGCATTTTGTGTGTGTTACTCTGTCCATAGACACTGTCTGACCTGCTGAGTTCCTCCGGCATTTTGTGTGTGTTACTCTGATCATAGACACTCTCTGAGCTGCTGAGTTCCTCCAGCATTTTGTGTGTGTTACTCTGACCATAGACACTGTCTGACCTGCTGAGTTCCTCCAGCATTTTGTGTGTGTTACGCTGTTCATAGACACTGTCTGACCTGCTGAGTTCCTCCAGCATTTTGTGTGTGTTACTCTGTCCATAGACACTGTCTGACCTGCTGAGTTCCTCCAGCATTTTGTGTGAGTTACTCTGTCCATAGACACTGTCTGACCTGCTGAGTTCCTCCAGCATTTTGTGTGTTACTCTGTCCATAGACACTGTCTGACCTGCTGAGTTCCTCCAGCATTTTGTGTGTGTTACTCTGTCCATAGACACTGTCTGACCTGCTGAGTTCCTCCAGCATTTTGTGTGTGTTACTCTGACCATAGACACTGTCTGACCTGCTGAGTTCCTCCAGCATTTTGTGTGTGTTACTCTGTCCATAGACACTGACTGACCTGCTGAGTTCCTCCGGCATTTTGTGTGTGTTACTCTGACCATAGACACTGTCTGACCTGCTGAGTTCCTCCGGCATTTTGTGTGTGTTACTCTGATCATAGACACTGTCTGACCTGCTGAGATCCTCCAGCATTTTGTGTGTGTTACTCTGATCATAGACACTGTCTGACCTACTGAGTTCCTCCAGCATTTTGTGTGTGTTACTCTGATCATAGACACTGTCTGACCTGCTGAGTTCCTCCGGCATTTTGTGTGTGTTACTCTGACCATAGACACTGTCTGACCTGCTGAGTTCCTCCAGCATTTTGTGAGTTTTACTCTGTCCATAGACACTGTCTGACCTGCTGAGTTCCTCCAGCATTTTGTGTGAGTTACTCTGTCCATAGGCACTGTCTGACCTGCTGAGTTCCTCCAGCATTTTGTGTGTGTTACTCTGTCCATAGACACTGACCTGCTGAGTTCCTCCAGCATTTTGTGTGTGTTACTCTGTCCATAGACACTGTCAGACCTGCTGAGTTCCTCCAGCATTTTGTGTGTCTTACTCTGCCCATAGGCACTGTCTGACCTGCTGAGTTCCTCCAGCATTTTGTGTGTGTTACTCTGTCCATAGGCACTGTCTGACCTGCTGAGTTCCTCCAGCATTTTGTGTGTGTTACTCTATCCATAGACACTGACCTGCTGAGTTCCTCCAGCATTTTGTGTGTGTTCCTCTGTCCATAGACACTATCTGAGCTGCTGAGTTCCTCCAGCATTTTGTGTGTGTTACTCTGTCCATAGACACTGTCTGACCTGCTGAGTTCCTCCAGCATTTTGTGTGTGTTACTCTGTCCATGGACACTGTCTGACCTGCTGAGTTCCTCCAGCATTTTGTGTGTGTTACTCTGTCCATAGACACTGTCTGACCTGCTGAGTTCCTCCAGCATTTTGTGTGTGTTAATCTGACCATAGACACTGTCTGACCTGCTGAGTTCCTCCAGCATTTTGTGTGTGTTACTCTGTCCATGGACACTGTCTGACCTGCTGAGTTCCTCCAGCATTTTGTGTGTGTTACTCTGTTCATAGACACTGCCTGACCTGCTGTATTCCTCCAGAATTTTGTGTGTGTTACTCTGTCCATAGACACTGTCAGACCTGCTGAGTTCCTCCAGCATTTTGTGTGTGTTACTCTGTCCATTGACACTGTCTGACCTGCCGTGTTCCTCCACCATTTTGTGCGTGTTACTCTGTCCATCAGCACTGTCTGACCTGCTGAGTTCCTCCAGCATTCTGTGTCTGTTACTCTGTCCGTAGACACTGTCTGACCTGCTGAGTTCCTCCAGCATTTTGTGTGTGTTACTCTGTCCATAGACACTGTCTGACCTGCTGAGTTCCTCCAGCATTTTGTGTGTGTTACTCTGACCATAGACACTGTCTGACCTGCTGAGTTCCTCCAGCATTTTGTGTGTGTTACTCTGACCATAGACACTGTCTGACCTGCTGAGTTCCTCCAGCATTTTGTGTATGTTACTCTATCCATAGACACTGTCTGACCTGCTGAGTTCCTCCAGCATTTTGTGTGTGTTACTCTGACCATAGACACTGTCTGACCTGCTGAGTTCCTCCAGCATTTTGTGTGTGTTACTCTGTTCATAGACACTGCCTGACCTGCTGTATTCCTCCAGAATTTTGTGTGTGTTACTCTGTCCATAGACACTGTCAGACCTGCTGAGTTCCTCCAGCATTTTGTGTGTGTTACTCTGTCCATTGACACTGTCTGACCTGCTGTGTTCCTCCAGCATTTTGTGCGTGTTACTCTGTCCATCAGCACTGTCTGACCTGCTGAGTTCCTCCAGCATTTTGTGTGTGTTACTCTGTCCATAGACACTGTCTGACCTGCTGAGTTCCTCCAGCATTGTGTGTGTGTTACTCTGTTCATAGACACTGTCTGACCTGCTGAGTTCCTCCAGCATTTTGTGTGTGTTACTCTGTCCATAGACACTGTCTGACCTGCTGAGTTTCTCCAGCATTTTGTGTGAGTTACTCTGTCCATAGACACTGTCTGACCTGCTGAGTTCCTCCAGCATTTTGTGTGTTACTCTGTCCATAGACACTGTCTGACCTGCTGAGTTCCTCCAGCATTTTGTGTGTGTTACTCTGTCCATAGACACTGTCTGACCTGCTGAGTTCCTCCAGCATTTTGTGTGTGTTACTCTGTCCATAGACACTGTCTGACCTGCTGAGTTCCTCCAGCATTTTGTGTGAGTTACTCTGTCCATGGACACTGTCTGATCTGCTGAGTTCCTCCAGCATTTTGTGTGTGTTACTCTGTCCATGGACACTGTCTGATCTGCTGAGTTCCTCCAGCATTTTGTGTGTGTTACTCTGTCCATAGACACTGTCTGACCTGCTGAGTTCCTCCAGCATTTTGTGTGTGTTACTCTGACCATAGACACTGTCTGACCTGCTGAGTTCCTCCAGCATTTTGTGTGTGTTACTCTGTCCATAGACACTATCTGAGCTGCTGAGTTCCTCCAGCATTTTGTGTGTGTTACTCTGTCCATCAGCACTGTCTGACCTGCTGAGTTCCTCCAGCATTTTGTGTGTGTTACTCTGTCCATAGACACTATCTGAGCTGCTGAGTTCCTCCAGCATTTTGTGTGTGTTACTCTGTCCATAGACACTGTCTGACCTGCTGAGTTCCTCCAGCATTTTGTGTGTGTTACTCTGACCATAGACACTGTCTGACCTGCTGAGATCCTCCAGCATTTTGTGTGTGTTACTCTGTCCATAGACACTGTCTGACCTGCTGAGTTCCTCCAGCATTTTGTGTGTGTTACTCTGTCCATGGACACTGTCTGACCTGCTGAGTTCCTCCAGCATTTTGTGTGTGTTACTCTGTCCATAGACACTGTCTGACCTGCTGAGTTCCTCCAGCATTTTGTGTGTGTTACTCTGACCATAGACACTGTCTGACCTGCTGAGTTCCTCCAGCATTTTGTGTGTGTTACTCTGTCCATGGACACTGTCTGACCTGCTGAGTTCCTCCAGCATTTTCTGTGTGTTACTCTGTTCATAGACACTGCCTGACCTGCTGTATTCCTCCAGAATTTTGTGTGTGTTACTCTGTCCATAGACACTGTCAGACCTGCTGAGTTCCTCCAGCATTTTGTGTGTGTTACTCTGTCCATTGACACTGTCTGACCTGCCGTGTTCCTCCACCATTTTGTGCGTGTTACTCTGTCCATCAGCACTGTCTGACCTGCTGAGTTCCTCCAGCATTCTGTGTCTGTTACTCTGTCCGTAGACACTGTCTGACCTGCTGAGTTCCTCCAGCATTTTGTGTGTGTTACTCTGTCCATAGACACTGTCTGACCTGCTGAGTTCCTCCAGCATTTTGTATGTGTTACTCTGACCATAGACACTGTCTGACCTGCTGAGTTCCTCCAGCATTTTGTGTGTGTTACTCTGACCATAGACACTGTCTGACCTGCTGATTTCCTCCAGCATTTTGTGTGAGTTACTCTGTCCATAGGCACTGTCTGACCTGCTGAGTTCCTCCAGCATTTTGTGCGTGTTACTCTGTCCATAGACACTGACCTGCTGAGTTCCTCCAGCATTTTGTGTGTGTTACTCTGTCCATAGACACTGTCAGACCTCCTGAGTTCCTCCAGCATTTTGTGTGTCTTACTCTGCCCATAGGCAATGTCTGACCTGCTGAGTTCCTCCAGCATTTTGTGTGTGTTACTCTGTCCATAGGCACTGTCTGACCTGCTGAGTTCCTCCAGCATTTTGTGTATGTTACTCTATCCATAGACACTGTCTGACCTGCTGAGTTCCTCCAGCATTTTGTGTGTGTTACTCTGACCATAGACACTGTCTGACCTGCTGAGTTCCTCCAGCATTTTGTGTGTGTTACTCTGTCCATGGACACTGTCTGACCTGCTGAGTTCCTCCAGCATTTTGTGTGTGTTACTCTGTTCATAGACACTGCCTGACCTGCTGTATTCCTCCAGAATTTTGTGTGTGTTACTCTGTCCATAGACACTGTCAGACCTGCTGAGTTCCTCCAGCATTTTGTGTGTGTTACTCTGTCCATTGACACTGTCTGACCTGCTGTGTTCCTCCAGCATTTTGTGCGTGTTACTCTGTCCATCAGCACTGTCTGACCTGCTGAGTTCCTCCAGCATTTTGTGTGTGTTACTCTGTCCATAGACACTGTCTGACCTGCTGAGTTCCTCCAGCATTGTGTGTGTGTTACTCTGTTCATAGACACTGTCTGACCTGCTGAGTTCCTCCAGCATTTTGTGTGTGTTACTCTGTCCATAGACACTGTCTGACCTGCTGAGTTTCTCCAGCATTTTGTGTGAGTTACTCTGTCCATAGACACTGTCTGACCTGCTGAGTTCCTCCAGCATTTTGTGTGTTACTCTGTCCATAGACACTGTCTGACCTGCTGAGTTCCTCCAGCATTTTGTGTGTGTTACTCTGTCCATAGACACTGTCTGACCTGCTGAGTTCCTCCAGCATTTTGTGTGTGTTACTCTGTCCATAGACACTGTCTGACCTGCTGAGTTCCTCCAGCATTTTGTGTGAGTTACTCTGTCCATGGACACTGTCTGATCTGCTGAGTTCCTCCAGCATTTTGTGTGTGTTACTCTGTCCATAGACACTGTCTGACCTGCTGAGTTCCTCCAGCATTTTGTGTGTGTTACTCTGACCATAGACACTGTCTGACCTGCTGAGTTCCTCCAGCATTTTGTGTGTGTTACTCTGTCCATAGACACTATCTGAGCTGCTGAGTTCCTCCAGCATTTTGTGTGTGTTACTCTGTCCATCAGCACTGTCTGACCTGCTGAGTTCCTCCAGCATTTTGTGTGTGTTACTCTGTCCATAGACACTATCTGAGCTGCTGAGTTCCTCCAGCATTTTGTGTGTGTTACTCTGTCCATAGACACTGTCTGACCTGCTGAGTTCCTCCAGCATTTTGTGTGTGTTACTCTGACCATAGACACTGTCTGACCTGCTGAGATCCTCCAGCATTTTGTGTGTGTTACTCTGTCCATGGACACTGTCTGACCTGCTGAGTTCCTCCAGCATTTTGTGTGTGTTACTCTGTTCATAGACACTGCCTGACCTGCTGTATTCCTCCAGAATTTTGTGTGTGTTACTCTGTCCATAGACACTGTCAGACCTGCTGAGTTCCTCCAGCATTTTGTGTGTGTTACTCTGTCCATTGACACTGTCTGACCTGCTGTGTTCCTCCACCATTTTGTGCGTGTTACTCTGTCCATCAGCACTGTCTGACCTGCTGAGTTCCTCCAGCATTTTGTGTGTGTTACTGTGTTCATAGACACTGCCTGACCTGCTGTATTCCTCCAGAATTTTGTGTGTGTTACTCTGTCCATAGACACTGTCAGACCTGCTGAGTTCCTCCAGCATTTTGTGTGTGTTACTCTGTCCATAGACACTGTCTGACCTGCTGAGTTCCTCCAGCATTGTGTGTGTGTTACTCTGTCCGTAGACACTGTCTGACCTGCTGAGTTACTCCAGCATTTTGTGTGTGTTACTCTGTTCATAGACACTGTCTGACCTGCTGAGTTCCTCCAGCATTTTGTGTGTGTTACTCTGTCCATAGACACTGTCTGACCTGCTGAGTTCCTGCAGCATTTTGTGTGAGTTACTCTGTCCATAGACACTGTCTGACCTGCTGAGTTCCTCCAGCATTTTGTGTGTTACTCTGTCCATAGACACTGTCTGACCTGCTGAGTTCCTCCAGCATTTTGTGTGTGTTACTCTGTCCATAGACACTGTCTGACCTGCTGAGTTCCTCCAGCATTTTGTGTGTGTTACTCTGTCCATAGACACTGTCTGACCTGCTGAGTTCCTCCAGCATTTTGTGTGAGTTACTCTGTCCATGGACACTGTCTGATCTGCTGAGTTCCTCCAGCATTTTGTGTGTGTTACTCTGTCCATAGACACTGTCTGACCTGCTGAGTTCCTCCAGCATTTTGTGTGTGTTACTCTGTCCATGGACACTGTCTGATCTGCTGAGATCCTCCAGCATTTTGTGTGTGTTACTCTGTCCATAGACACTGTCTGACCTGCTGAGTTCCTCCAGCATTTTGTGTGTGTTACTCTGACCATAGACACTGTCTGACCTGCTGAGTTCCTCCAGCATTTTGTGTGTGTTACTCTGTCCATAGACACTGTCTGACCTGCTGAGTTCCTCCAGCATTTTGTGTGTGTTACTCTGTCCAGAGACACTGTCTGACCTGCTGAGTTCCTCTGGCATTTAGTGTGTGTTACTCTGTCCATAGACACTGTCTGACCTGCTGAGTTCCTCAAGCATTTTGTGTGTGTTACTCTGATCATAGACACTCTCTGAGATGCTGAGTTCCTCCAGCATTTTGTGTGTGTTACTCTGACCATAGACACTGTCTGACCTGCTGAGTTCCTCCAGCATTTTGTGTGTGTTACGCTGTTCATAGACACTGTCTGACCTGCTGAGTTCCTCCAGCATTTTGTGTGTGTTACTCTGACCATAGACACTGTCTGACCTGCTGAGTTCCTCCGGCATTTTGTGTGTGTTACTCTGATCATAGACACTGTCTGACCTGCTGAGATCCTCCAGCATTTTGTGTGTGTTACTCTGATCATAGACACTGTCTGACCTGCTGAGTTCCTCCAGCATTTTGTGTGTGTTACTCTGACCATAGACACTGTCTGACCTGCTGAGTTCCTCCAGCATTTTGTGAGTTTTACTCTGTCCATAGACACTGTCTGACCTGCTGAGTTCCTCCAGCATTTTGTGTGAGTTACTCTGTCCATAGGCACTGTCTGACCTGCTGAGTTCCTCCAGCATTTTGTGTGTGTTACTCTGTCCATAGACACTGACCTGCTGAGTTCCTCCAGCATTTTGTGTTTGTTACTCTGTCCATAGACACTGTCAGACCTGCTGAGTTCCTCCAGCATTTTGTGTGTCTTACTCTGCCCATAGGCACTGTCTGACCTGCTGAGTTCCTCCAGCATTTTGTGTGTGTTACTCTGTCCATAGGCACTGTCTGACCTGCTGAGTTCCTCCAGCATTTTGTGTGTGTTACTCTATCCATAGACACTGACCTGCTGAGTTCCTCCAGCATTTTGTGTGTGTTACTCTGTCCATAGACACTATCTGAGCTGCTGAGTTACTCCAGCATTTTGTGTGTGTTACTCTGTCCATAGACACTGTCTGACCTGCTGAGTTCCTCCAGCATTTTGTGTGTGTTACTCTGACCATAGACACTGTCTGACCTGCTGAGTTCCTCCAGCATTTTGTGTGTGTTACTCTGTCCATGGACACTGTCTGACCTGCTGAGTTCCTCCAGCATTTTGTGTGTGTTACGCTGTTCATAGACACTGTCTGACCTGCTGAGTTCCTCCAGCATTTTGTGTGTGTTACTCTGTCCATAGACACTGTCTGACCTGCTGAGTTCCTCCAGCATTTTGTGTGAGTTACTCTGTCCATAGACACTGTCTGACCTGCTGAGTTCCTCCAGCATTTTGTGTGTTACTCTGTCCATAGACACTGTCTGACCTGCTGAGTTCCTCCAGCATTTTGTGTGTGTTACTCTGTCCATAGACACTGTCTGACCTGCTGAGTTCCTCCAGCATTTTGTGTGTGTTACTCTGACCATAGACACTGTCTGACCTGCTGAGTTCCTCCAGCATTTTGTGTGTGTTACTCTGTCCATAGACACTGACTGACCTGCTGAGTTCCTCCAGCATTTTGTGTGTGTTACTCTGACCATAGACACTGTCTGACCTGCTGAGTTCCTCCTGCATTTTGTGTGTGTTACTCTGATCATAGACACTGTCTGACCTGCTGAGATCCTCCAGCATTTTGTGTGTGTTACTCTGATCATAGACACTGTCTGACCTGCTGAGTTCCTCCAGCATTTTGTGTGTGTTACTCTGATCATAGACACTGTCTGACCTGCTGAGTTCCTCCGGCATTTTGTGTGTGTTACTCTGACCATAGACACTGTCTGACCTGCTGAGTTCCTCCAGCATTTTGTGAGTTTTACTCTGTCCATAGACACTGTCTGACCTGCTGAGTTCCTCCAGCATTTTGTGTGAGTTACTCTGTCCATAGGCACTGTCTGACCTGCTGAGTTCCTCCAGCATTTTGTGTGTGTTACTCTGTCCATAGACACTGACCTGCTGAGTTCCTCCAGCATTTTGTGTGTGTTACTCTGTCCATAGACACTGTCAGACCTGCTGAGTTCCTCCAGCATTTTGTGTGTCTTACTCTGCCCATAGGCACTGTCTGACCTGCTGAGTTCCTCCAGCATTTTGTGTGTGTTACTCTGTCCATAGGCACTGTCTGACCTGCTGAGTTCCTCCAGCATTTTGTGTGTGTTACTCTATCCATAGACACTGACCTGCTGAGTTCCTCCAGCATTTTGTGTGTGTTACTCTGTCCATAGACACTATCTGAGCTGCTGAGTTCCTCCAGCATTTTGTGTGTGTTACTCTGTCCATAGACACTCTCTGACCTGCTGAGTTCCTCCAGCATTTTGTGTGTGTTACTCTGACCATAGACACTGTCTGACCTGCTGAGTTCCTCCAGCATTTTGTGTGTGTTACTCTGTCCATGGACACTGTCTGACCTGCTGAGTTCCTCCAGCATTTTGTGTGTGTTACTCTGTTCATAGACACTGCCTGACCTGCTGTATTCCTCCAGAATTTTGTGTGTGTTACTCTGTCCATAGACACTGTCAGACCTGCTGAGTTCCTCCAGCATTTTGTGTGTGTTACTCTGTCCATTGACACTGTCTGACCTGCCGTGTTCCTCCACCATTTTGTGCGTGTTACTCTGTCCATCAGCACTGTCTGACCTGCTGAGTTCCTCCAGCATTCTGTGTCTGTTACTCTGTCCGTAGACACTGTCTGACCTGCTGAGTTCCTCCAGCATTTTGTGTGTGTTACTCTGTCCATAGACACTGTCTGACCTGCTGAGTTCCTCCAGCATTTTGTGTGTGTTACTCTGACCATAGACACTGTCTGACCTGCTGAGTTCCTCCAGCATTTTGTGTGTGTTACTCTGACCATAGACACTGTCTGACCTGCTGATTTCCTCCAGCATTTTGTGTGAGTTACTCTGTCCATAGGCACTGTCTGACCTGCTGAGTTCCTCCAGCATTTTGTGCGTGTTACTCTGTCCATAGACACTGACCTGCTGAGTTCCTCCAGCATTTTGTGTGTGTTACTCTGTCCATAGACACTGTCAGACCTCCTGAGTTCCTCCAGCATTTTGTGTGTCTTACTCTGCCCATAGGCAATGTCTGACCTGCTGAGTTCCTCCAGCATTTTGTGTGTGTTACTCTGTCCATAGGCACTGTCTGACCTGCTGAGTTCCTCCAGCATTTTGTGTATGTTACTCTATCCATAGACACTGTCTGACCTGCTGAGTTCCTCCAGCATTTTGTGTGTGTTACTCTGACCATAGACACTGTCTGACCTGCTGAGTTCCTCCAGCATTTTGTGTGTGTTACTCTGTCCATGGACACTGTCTGACCTGCTGAGTTCCTCCAGCATTTTGTGTGTGTTACTCTGTTCATAGACACTGCCTGACCTGCTGTATTCCTCCAGAATTTTGTGTGTGTTACTCTGTCCATAGACACTGTCAGACCTGCTGAGTTCCTCCAGCATTTTGTGTGTGTTACTCTGTCCATTGACACTGTCTGACCTGCTGTGTTCCTCCAGCATTTTGTGCGTGTTACTCTGTCCATCAGCACTGTCTGACCTGCTGAGTTCCTCCAGCATTTTGTGTGTGTTACTCTGTCCATAGACACTGTCTGACCTGCTGAGTTCCTCCAGCATTGTGTGTGTGTTACTCTGTTCATAGACACTGTCTGACCTGCTGAGTTCCTCCAGCATTTTGTGTGTGTTACTCTGTCCATAGACACTGTCTGACCTGCTGAGTTTCTCCAGCATTTTGTGTGAGTTACTCTGTCCATAGACACTGTCTGACCTGCTGAGTTCCTCCAGCATTTTGTGTGTTACTCTGTCCATAGACACTGTCTGACCTGCTGAGTTCCTCCAGCATTTTGTGTGTGTTACTCTGTCCATAGACACTGTCTGACCTGCTGAGTTCCTCCAGCATTTTGTGTGTGTTACTCTGTCCATAGACACTGTCTGACCTGCTGAGTTCCTCCAGCATTTTGTGTGAGTTACTCTGTCCATGGACACTGTCTGATCTGCTGAGTTCCTCCAGCATTTTGTGTGTGTTACTCTGTCCATAGACACTGTCTGACCTGCTGAGTTCCTCCAGCATTTTGTGTGTGTTACTCTGACCATAGACACTGTCTGACCTGCTGAGTTCCTCCAGCATTTTGTGTGTGTTACTCTGTCCATAGACACTATCTGAGCTGCTGAGTTCCTCCAGCATTTTGTGTGTGTTACTCTGTCCATCAGCACTGTCTGACCTGCTGAGTTCCTCCAGCATTTTGTGTGTGTTACTCTGTCCATAGACACTATCTGAGCTGCTGAGTTCCTCCAGCATTTTGTGTGTGTTACTCTGTCCATAGACACTGTCTGACCTGCTGAGTTCCTCCAGCATTTTGTGTGTGTTACTCTGACCATAGACACTGTCTGACCTGCTGAGATCCTCCAGCATTTTGTGTGTGTTACTCTGTCCATGGACACTGTCTGACCTGCTGAGTTCCTCCAGCATTTTGTGTGTGTTACTCTGTTCATAGACACTGCCTGACCTGCTGTATTCCTCCAGAATTTTGTGTGTGTTACTCTGTCCATAGACACTGTCAGACCTGCTGAGTTCCTCCAGCATTTTGTGTGTGTTACTCTGTCCATTGACACTGTCTGACCTGCTGTGTTCCTCCACCATTTTGTGCGTGTTACTCTGTCCATCAGCACTGTCTGACCTGCTGAGTTCCTCCAGCATTTTGTGTGTGTTACTGTGTTCATAGACACTGCCTGACCTGCTGTATTCCTCCAGAATTTTGTGTGTGTTACTCTGTCCATAGACACTGTCAGACCTACTGAGTTCCTCCAGCATTTTGTGTGTGTTACTCTGTCCATAGACACTGTCTGACCTGCTGAGTTCCTCCAGCATTGTGTGTGTGTTACTCTGTCCGTAGACACTGTCTGACCTGCTGAGTTCCTCCAGCATTTTGTGTGTGTTACTCTGTTCATAGACACTGTCTGACCTGCTGAGTTCCTCCAGCATTTTGTGTGTGTTACTCTGTCCATAGACACTGTCTGACCTGCTGAGTTCCTGCAGCATTTTGTGTGAGTTACTCTGTCCATAGACACTGTCTGACCTGCTGAGTTCCTCCAGCATTTTGTGTGTTACTCTGTCCATAGACACTGTCTGACCTGCTGAGTTCCTCCAGCATTTTGTGTGTGTTACTCTGTCCATAGACACTGTCTGACCTGCTGAGTTCCTCCAGCATTTTGTGTGTGTTACTCTGTCCATAGACACTGTCTGACCTGCTGAGTTCCTCCAGCATTTTGTGTGAGTTACTCTGTCCATGGACACTGTCTGATCTGCTGAGTTCCTCCAGCATTTTGTGTGTGTTACTCTGTCCATAGACACTGTCTGACCTGCTGAGTTCCTCCAGCATTTTGTGTGTGTTACTCTGTCCATGGACACTGTCTGATCTGCTGAGATCCTCCAGCATTTTGTGTGTGTTACTCTGTCCATAGACACTGTCTGACCTGCTGAGTTCCTCCAGCATTTTGTGTGTGTTACTCTGACCATAGACACTGTCTGACCTGCTGAGTTCCTCCAGCATTTTGTGTGTGTTACTCTGTCCATAGACACTGTCTGACCTGCTGAGTTCCTCCAGCATTTTGTGTGTGTTACTCTGTCCAGAGACACTGTCTGACCTGCTGAGTTCCTCTGGCATTTAGTGTGTGTTACTCTGTCCATAGACACTGTCTGACCTGCTGAGTTCCTCAAGCATTTTGTGTGTGTTACTCTGATCATAGACACTCTCTGAGATGCTGAGTTCCTCCAGCATTTTGTGTGTGTTACTCTGACCATAGACACTGTCTGACCTGCTGAGTTCCTCCAGCATTTTGTGTGTGTTACGCTGTTCATAGACACTGTCTGACCTGCTGAGTTCCTCCAGCATTTTGTGTGTGTTACTCTGACCATAGACACTGTCTGACCTGCTGAGTTCCTCCGGCATTTTGTGTGTGTTACTCTGATCATAGACACTGTCTGACCTGCTGAGATCCTCCAGCATTTTGTGTGTGTTACTCTGATCATAGACACTGTCTGACCTGCTGAGTTCCTCCAGCATTTTGTGTGTGTTACTCTGACCATAGACACTGTCTGACCTGCTGAGTTCCTCCAGCATTT